>NC_063056.1:40472956-40582956 GCF_018812025.1 Megalobrama amblycephala
GCACAGCTAAACAGAAGTGTTTTGAGTCTGGATTTGAATGTGAATACTGTGAATACTGAATGTGAATTACCCCTTTGGTAATGTGTATAATGTAAATAGATGTGCATTTACAATATGTGCCTGTTATGTTATATCAGGTGTTGTTTAATGTCTTGATGGATACGTTTTCCTGTCTATTTCCTGTGAAGTGAATGTATCAATGCACACGACTTCTCTAATGCAGTGCGAGTGGCTGAATAGCTTATGAAGTCCACTCTGCAGGTCACTTTTGGGTGATCCTATCCTATGTTTCTATTTTGAAGATGGATGGTTACTGTTCATTGAGGTAAAGTGTGTCATTTTTGTGCCTCTGACTGCATCAAACAAGACTACTAATTTAACTATTGGTTTTAAGTTTTCCAGGTTTCCCAAACAACCATTCCTTCTGCCATTGGTTGGAATGCAAAGAGCAAATCTATCTCTAAGAGCGAGGATCTTAAAATAGAAAAATAGAACACTTCACCTAGTAATACACTGTTGGAAAGTGATGCACGGGCGAAAAGAAAGGGTAACCTTGATCTCGTGCCCTAGCGAGATCCAATATTTGAGTGCGATCTCCAGAGTCTTATTAGCAGCTTCATGGATACTCATCACATGCTATACTGTCTTATAGGAAATTGGGGTCATAATTATCCTTAATAAAAGGTTAACTGACCTGCCATGAACGTCGAGAAGGTTGTGTGCAATGGTGCTTTTAACAGAAGCGCTGATCGTTCTATTTCGTGCTTCTGGATCTGATTCATCCGCTCTTCCTCAAAGAGCCATTTCATCTGACGCTTCAAACACATCAGGCTATTTATAACAGAGCATTCTGAGCTCGTCCATCCCTCTCTGTTGTAGAAAGTCAAGGGCTACGACAGAAATAAATTTAGAGTAGCGTGTGCTACCTTTATCTTACTGTTTGTCGAGTTATTTCAAGTCCATCTCGAAACTTTTGGCTGGACGTGCGCTCTTTTGCATGAAGAATGAAACTTCAAAATTAGCTTTCTTCAAGGGATCCGGTGAGGCTTGAGCAAAAAAATAGGCAAGTGACAGAAGAGCTGAGAGTCAGTGGAAGATCTGCACCTCTTTGTCTGTAAAATCTCTGAGATTGAAATTTGGCCTCAGCATCCTGTGTCCAGCGAGTCGAGTCGATGAACGAATCACCTCTTAAATATTGTGTTTTTTGAGCTTAGATTTCGGAGGGAATCACATCCCTCAATCTAAAATTTGCTGGGTTATTTTTTTAAAACCCAGACTGCTGGGTTCCGCCTGTAGGGTCATTTTCAAAGTGTTGGGCAGTTTTGTGTGTAACCCACTGCTCTGACAGCAGAATTGATGCACACCCTCATAAACTACCCAGGCTGCTGGGTTATAGCAAAGTTCCTTTCAAGGAAAGGCTGTTCAATCTGCGGCCATATTTAAACCCTTAAATGCATGACTGTTTCGCCAATCATTCTTACATATTCGGGTCTTTATCGACCCGGACCTATATCTAACACGGAAGGATCTCTACCTGTCGTGATAATATAAAACTTCTCTGATATTAGAGTAACAATTACAGAAGAATAAAATAAATCATATTTTGTTACCTTTTGGAGCTTGAAAGGGCTTCGTTTGAGCAGATGTTTTATGCCATCATCACTGTCCTCATCAGAGCTCATTTCCCAGTAAATTCAGCAAATAATGGGCTAGTTTTATGTTTGAGGTCACGAATATGAGCCCATGCGCGATCTCAAACATATTCTCAGAACTATATCATTTTCAACATCTTCAAAATCAATATTTTGATCGCTAACAGCTTCACCAGATCCATCCAGTGACAGTTACAATCATATTTGATTGCGTTCACTACTTTTTCTGCAGTAAATCGCTGAGACATTTCATGTTTCTCTTATTATTTCGTTTTCTGTCTAAATGAGTCGTCACTTCATCGTTGTGTATTAGACA
Source organism: Megalobrama amblycephala (assembly GCF_018812025.1). NCBI lineage: Eukaryota > Metazoa > Chordata > Actinopteri > Cypriniformes > Xenocyprididae > Megalobrama > Megalobrama amblycephala. The sequence goes on from NC_063056.1 coordinate 40,474,925, forward strand.
TTGCCACCTTGTGGAATAAAGGTGAATTGCACTTATTCTGTCATCTAAGATTCAATTGTTGTTGTGCAGAAAAAATATATGTACACTCATACACACCTCGGGTCGTTAGCGACCCTATACAATTTTTACAAAAAATGAATACAAAAATAGGCATTATTTTATAATTTTATGATTTTTTTCTTGTTATATTCTTTATAATGAATTGATTGAGGAATACCAAGAAGGTTGATGTCTAACTTTAAAAAATGAATGAGGAGGAGGGTAGTGAATGACGTCCCGGGTCACTAAAGACCCAAGGTATGCATTTAAGGGTTAAAATGCTTCTGCTCCAGGCAGCTTTTTCGGGCATCTAAAACCAAGTCCAATCTATTTGGGGAATCTCAACATGAACTCTCCCATAAATGTTGTTTCTTATGCTCAAATATCATTAAAAAAGCTTATTTTTCAGGCTAGACCATCCAATGCGCATTGCAGTCCTAATCAGGGTTGCCAGGTTTCCACAACAAAACCCACCCAATTGCTCCTCAAAACTAGCCCAAAACTAGCTCAATCGCATTTCAGCGGGGTCCAATGGTAAAAATTGCTTTGCAGTGGGCAAAATTTGCGTTTTTGGCAGGACATGAAAAACAACCCACGGTAACGGTGTAAAAGTAGCCCAATTCTGCGGGAAAACCGCGGACTTGGCAACACTGGTCCTAATGGCAGCTGCAGTGATGCAATGACTTTATCAATCAGCGATTGGCTCTTTTGCTTAGAAGGCAGGACATATTCTGCTATATTGCATGTTGCAGTAAGCCTGGTTTCTCCCAAGGTTTTTTTTTCTCCATTTTAACACCTATTTGCCACTTGTTTGCCACCTGATGTCACCTGTTGGAGTTTGGGTTCCTTGCCACTGTCGCCTTTGGCTTGCTTAGTTGGGGACACTTGACATTTGACTTGACATTTGATATTCAACAGTATTCTTGACATTTATTCAACAGTGCTTTGATCTGCCTGCATTGACACTATTCTTTAAGAGCTGCTGTGCAGCAAAATTATGTACCAGTTATCAATGTAAAGCTGCTTTGACACAATCTACATTGTAAAAAGCGCTGTATAAATAAAGGTGACTTGACTTGACTTGACTTGCAGTTTCTCCCATTTGCAAGTAAAAGGAGTGCAATGTCTTTTTATATTTATAGTCTTTGGTTATAGTAACCAACTTCCTGAATAACTTTAAGGTCTGTATTTGTGTATGAAATAATTGCTGTACAAAAACAACAACAAAAACATAATTTCATGTCTTGATTGGCTGTTTTACTTAGAAGGCGGGACGTGTTCTGCCATATTGCGCATTGCAGTTTCTCCCATTCACAAGTAACAGGAGTGAACCATCTTTCTATATGGTCATTTGCCCAAACTGGAATAAACTGGCCAATCAAGACATAGAAATTATGTTGTTGTTGTACAGCAATTATTTCATACACAAATACAGACCTTAAAGTTATTCAGGAAGTTGGTTACTATAACCAAAAACTATAAATATAAAAAGACAGTGCACTCCTTTTACTTGCGAATGGGAGAAACTGCAACGTGCAATATGGCAGAATATGTCCTGCCTTCTAAGCAAAAGAGCCAATCGCTGATTGATAAAGTCATTGCATCACTGCAGCTGCCATTAGGACCAGTGTTGCCAGTTTTTCCACAGAATTGGGCTACTTTTACACCGTTACCGTGGGTTGTTTTTCATGTCCGCAGGTTGAATTGACCCAAAATAACGTGATATTTAGCCCCTGGAATGTGTATTTTACCAGGGGAACCCTGCCAAAAACACAAATTTTGCCCACTGCAAAGCAATTTTTACCGTTTTACAATGCAATTGGGCTAGTTTTGGGCTAGTTTTGAGGAGCAATTGGGTGGGTTTTGTTGTGGAAACCTGGCAACCCTGATTAGGACTGCAATGCGCATTGGATGGTCTAGCCTGAAAAATAAGCTTTTTTAACGATTTTTGAGCATAAGAAACAACATTTATGGGAGAGTTCATGTTGAGATTCCCCAAATAGATTGGACTTTGTTTTAGATGCCAGAAAAAGCTGCCCGGAGCAGAAGCGTTTTAACCCTTAAATGCATACCTCGGGTCTTTAGTGACCCGGGACGTCATTCACTACCCTCCTCCTCGTTCATTTTTTAAAGTTAGACATCAACCTTCTTGGTATTCCTCAATCAGTTCATTATAAAGAATATAACAAGAAAAAATCATAAAATTATAAAAGAATGCCTATTTTTGTATTCATTTTTGTAAAAATTGTATACAAACCCGAGCTTGTGTATGAGTGTACATATATTTTTTCTGCACAACAATAATTGAATCTTAGATGACAGAATAAGTGCAATTCACCTTTATTCCACAAGGTGGCAATGTCTAATACACAACGATGAAGTGACGACTCATTTAGACAGAAAACGAAATAATAGAAACATGAAATGTCTCAGCGATTTACTGCAGAGCGAGTACTGAACGCAATCAAATATGACTGTAACTGTCACTGGATGGATCTGGTGAAGCTGTTAGCGATCGAAATATTGATTTTGAAGATGTTGAAAATGATATAGTTCTGAGAATATGTTTGAGATCGCGCATGGGCTCATATTCGTGACCTCAAACATAAAACTAGCCCATTATTTGCTGAATTTACTGGGAAATGAGCTCTGATGAGGACAGTGATGATGGCATAAAACATCTGCTCAAACGAAGCCCTTTCAAGCTCCAAAAGGTAACAAAATATGATTTATTTTATTCTTCTGTAATTGTTACTCTAATATCAGAGGAGTTTTATATTATCACGACAGGTAGAGATCCTTCCGTGTTAGATATAGGTCCGGGTCGATAAAGACCCGAATATGTAAGAATGATTGGCGAAACAGTCATGCATTTAAGGGTTAAATATGGCCGCAGATTGAACAGCCTTTCCTTGAAAGGAACTTTGCTATAACCCAGCAGGCTGGGTAGTTTATGAGGGTGTGCATCAATTCTGCTGTCAGAGCAGTGGGTTACACACAAAACTGCCCAACACTTTGAAAATAACCCAACAAAATAATGGTCATTTTGTCTCCTGCCCTGAGATAAAACTTTCTGAGGTGATCTTCCTGAATAACTTTAAGGTTTATATACATACTGTACAGACACACAACGTATAGCTTCAACTTTTTTTCAATTACCGGTACATTTACTGTTGTTTGCTCCGCTAACATCATTCGATGTCTGCTAGGTTCGCTTGTGTTGCAGACTGAGCGAGAGTCCACAGCCATTTTGAACATCATATTGACATCTCCCGTTAAACATAATGTTGTTAATTAACTTTACATTAAATAAGATTGTTTAATTTAGACTGTTTAACATCCATTCATTTCAAAAAATTATCCCTCTAAAAAAATGGTGGGTTGAAAATGGACACACCCATCGGTTGGGTTAAATGTTTGCCCACCGCGCTGGGTAGTTTTATTAAACTCAACTATTGTTTAAAAATGACTGTATTGCTTGCTTAAAATGAACCCAAAATATGTTGGGAATTAACATTTATTATTATGTTTAATAAATTGACATTTATTAATAAGTTTAATGAATAATAATTAAACAATAAACATTTATTAAATTGCATATTTACCTTTTGATTATTATTGTTGCCTCTAGTAATTGTCTGATTTTTAATTTCCAACCTATTTTGGGTTCATTTTAAGCCAGCCAATTTTTAAACAATATCTGGGGTAAATAAAACTGCCCAGCACATTGGACAAACATTTAACCCAACTGCTGGGTTAATTAACATATTCTACTAGGAAATGGAAATAATCATTAATGAGGTCAAATTAGCCCAGCGTTTAGTCAATATGAGCAGAAGTTGGGTTAAAATGTGCAACTTTAACCCAGTATGTGTTCTGTCCAATATGTTTTTAACCCAGTTCTGCTGTCACTCTGTTTATTGTGTGCTGTATTATGCAAAAAAGATTTGTCAATATAGCGATATGATCCTGTGATTTAGAGCACATGAGTTTCTATACGAACTCACAATGAGCGTGGAGTCGCCATAATTACAGACTAATTGGCACTAATTATATAACGAACAACTATTTGCCAATTACAGCACAATGCAAGTCATTAACCTGCATTCACGCAGGGCTAAATGGGCTTGGTGGATTTCGGCGGTACAGATGTCACAACAGTCCTTTTATTCCTACGGGATGTCGCTGTGGAGGAGCAATACCGGCTTTTATGAGGGTCAGATTTGTTGTTAATGTTCTTCGGTGGCTGAATTGCCAAACAAACTGCTTGCTCTTCAAAACCGACGCAAAAAGGGAAAGAATGATTCACCGCCGCTAACTAAATCACCATCCCTAGAGTCAATAGTCGCTGGAAAACTTGAATGAATAGTTATTGTGCGTCATTCAGCGGCCCTGGGGTCTGTAGTTATTAGATAGTGTCTCCACAGCTGAGCACTTCAGCTCTTTTGATGCATTATAAAAGCCGATAGCCCCTATGAATGGATGGGCAGTGAAAACCAAACCTATGCTTCTTTTTCTGAGATGCTAACCTTGACCGTTCAATTTCCATAGCATTTACAGTGCAACTTTTAATGCCCCGGGGGCGCAAAGCACTTGACTCTAGAACATTTGATTTTAACGAGGAAAAATGGATTTGAACAGATCATTATAAATGAGTCTAAAATCAACTGTAGCATGGCAAAGAAAGGCTTAAGGGATTAGTCCAGTCTTAAAATTGCAGTTTTTGCTGTAAGAGTTTTCTCTCCTTAATTACTGAGCCCTGTCAAGTCATGTATCTTTCTAACAAAGGCACGAGGCAGCAAACGTCTGCTCTTTTCCAATACGGCTCATACCTGGTATGTTTATCATCTGTTTGGACTCGATACGCTTTCATTATTCAAACACGCTTTTTCTATATTGTTCTGAGCAAATCAAATGTTTGAGCATCCAGACTCATTCATACAACAAAGCAGCCCTTGCGAGCCCTTGAACCTGAATTTAACGAGCTAGACTGGTCCTTCTCTGTTAAACAAGACTTACAATGACTGCATATGAATCAGACTCTTGTTTTAGGTCGCTAATTAGAACCAAAATCCAGACACCTGTCTTGGCTGAATGATTAACGGTGCTGCGGGATATTGTATTGTACAGGGAGGGATTGAGTCAAGCTTTTAGTCAATATTGAGTTTTTGGAAGCAAATTAGTGTGTGTGTGTGTGTGTGTGTATTTATATATACGTACATATATATATATTTAGAGAGAGAGAGAGAGAGATCTGGAAAAAATGAAGAGGCCACTGCAAAATGATCAGTTTCTCTGGATTTACTATTTATAGATATGAGTTTGAGTAAAATGTTCATTTTGTTTTATTCTATAAACTACTGATAACATTTCTTCCAAATTTCAAATACAAATATTGTCATTCAGAGCATTTATTTGCAGAAAATGGCAAAATAAATATTATTTGTGCTAATGTTTTAACTTCAGAGGAATAAAGAAATTAATATTTGGTGGAATAACCCTGATTTCCAATCACAGGTTGTTGACCCCAAACTTGAACCGTGTTACACACACACACACACACACACACACACACACACTCGCACACACATATACACACACATGTATAAGCGCACACACCTGCATACACAAACACACATATATGCACACACCTATATATACATACGTGCAGACAGATATATATATACACACACACACACACACACACACACACACACACACAGTTGCACATACATATACAGACACACATCTATATATGCACATGCACACACATATATACACACATATGTATAAGCGCACAAACCTATATACATGCACACACACATATACACAGTTGCACATACATACAGTACAGTCCAAAAGTTTGGAACCACTAAGATTTTTAATGTTTTTAAAAGAAGTTTCGTCTGCTCACCAAGGCTACATTTATTTAATTAAAAATACAGTAAAAAAACGGTAATATTGTGAAATATTATTACAATTTAAAATAACTGTTTTCTATTTGAATATATTTCACAAAGTAATTTATTCCTGTGATCAAAGCTGAATTTTCAGCATCATTACTCCAGTCTTCAGTGTCACATGATCCTTCAGAAATCATTCTAATATGCTGATCTGCTGCTCAAGAAACATTTAATGTGTACAATTGTACAAAATATTTGTGTACAAGATTTTTTTTCAGGATTATTTGATGAATAGAAAGTTCAAAAGAACAGTGTTTATCTGAAATCTAATCTTTTGTAAGATTATAAATGTCTTTACTGCCACTTTTGATTGATTTAATGCATCCTTGCTGAATAAAAGTGTTCATTTCTTTAATTTCTTTTCAAAAAAATAAAAATAAAAATTCTTACTGACCCCAAACTTTTGAACGGTAGTGTATAATGCTACAGAAGCTTTGTATTTCAGATAAATGCTGTTCTTTTGAACTTTCTATTCATCAAGGAATCCTGAAAAAAAAAGTACACAACTGTTTTCAACATTGAAAATAATCATAAATGTTTCTTGAGCAGCAGATCAGCATATTAGAATGATTTCTGAAGGATCATGTGACACTGAAGACTGGAGTAACGATGCTGAAAATTCAGCTTTGATCACAGGAATAAATTACTTTGTCAAATATATTTAAATAGTACACAGTTATTTTAAATTGTAATAATATTTCACAATATTACTGTTTTTTACTGTATTTTTAATTAAATAAATGTAGCCTTGGTGAGCAGACGAAACTTCTTTTAAAAACATTAAAAATCTTAGTGGTTCCAAACTTTTGGACTGTACTGTATACGGACACACACCTATATATAAACACACATGTATAAGTGCACAAACCTATATTTAAGCGCACACACACACCTATATATGCACGTGCACACACATACACACATGCACTCACACATATATGCTCACACCTATATAAACAAACATACACACATATAAGCACACACACCTATATACACATTTATAAATACGCACACACACCTATATATATACATATGTGCACACACACACACGCACACTCACATATATGCATAAACACACATGCTGGGTTTCCATGTTTTATGGGACTTTCCACAAACAATGTTTTTTTTATACTGTACAGACTGTATATTCTGCCCCCTACACTAACCCTACCCATCACAGAAAACTTTCTGCATTTTTACATTTTCGAAAAACATCACTTGGTATCATTTATTAGCTGTTTTCCTCATGGGGACCAAAAAAACCCCGCAAATTTTGTCTGTATAACGTATGGAATTCCTGAAAAAAAAAAAAAAAAAAAAAACATACACATGGACGTTTCTTTTTTATGTATTTTTGGAGATATCAAAGTTTGGTGAGCAACGTCATGAATGATAGTTAATAATCTGCCTTGCTGAGAGGAGATGAATTCCTTTTACTATTATTTGTGTTTTTATTTAATTAGTTCAACTTGTTTTGTTCTCTCCAGAGTGAGACCTATTGAAGGAGGAACAGCCAGGCCAGAGCAGATACGCATATGGATTGGCTCTTTTGAGCCCGTAAGTTTCTCCCTATAGCAAACCCCCCACAGCACTGTGGTTTCTTCATAAGATGTAAAGATCTAGTTGCTATTCCATCCTTAGAGTCTGCAATGTCAAGCAAAGGCGAGCATGCAGGCCAACCGACCGAATGAGCTGATCAAATTCATGAGAATCCAAGCCTCCTGGTGAGAGAAAAAACTGGTTAGGGCTTTGATAGTAATATTGTACGGATTATACTGCTGTTGTGCCCTTGAGCGAAGCACTTAACCTGAGCCTGCTCAGTAAATACCTAGCAGTAAATCTGTGGAGAATATGTAATACCTCCCCCCAAAATCCAGCGAAGACTAATAAAATTATCTGCAGAGCAAAGATGTTGTGGGAAAAATGTGCAGACGGATGATTTCCCTTGTTTGTTCTGCCAGTCTGTTATTCTCTTTACCACCTTGGCAAGTGTAAGAGCACTTACAAAAAGAGTCTTGCGTCTCTGAAATATTATCGCTATAAAACGGGACGCCTCTACTAAAAGTTCACTAGCGGATATCCATATGGAAAAATAGACTTGCTTTTGGCTCCGTTTCAAAATCTAGTGAGCTGCCTTACTGTCTACTGCTTTACTGCTCCCTAACTGATATGAAACCTTATTAGTGACTGATTTGGGCCCTGTCCCAAATGAAGCCCTCGTGATCTTCCTCCCAGTCCATACTTTCGTGATGCAATGCTGCTTTGACTGTCAAGTTTTATTCCATATATTCAGACTTTCATTCCATATATTCAGACTTTCATTCCATACATTCAGACTTTCATTCCATATATTCAGACTTTCATTCCATAAATTCAAACTTTCATTCCATATATTCAGACTTTCATTCCATAAATTCAAACTTTCATTCCATATATTCAGACTTTCATTCCATACATTCAGACTTTCATTCCATATATTCAGACTTTCATTCCATAAATTCAAACTTTCATTCCATATATTCAGACTTTCATTCCATAAATTCAAACTTTCATTCCATATATTCAGACTTTCATTCCATAATTCATTCATTCCATAAATTCTTTCATTCCATACATTCAGACTTTCATTCCATACATTCAAACTTTCATTCCATACATTCAGACGTTCATTCCATACATTCAGACTTTCATTCCATATATTCAAACTTTCATTCCATATATTCAGACTTTCATTCAATATATTCAGACTTTCATTCCATAAATTCAAACTTTCATTCCATATATTCAAACTTTCATTCCATATATTCAGACTTTCATTCCATATATTCAGACTTTCATTCCATAAATTCAAACTTTCATTCCATATATTCAGACTTTCATTCCATAAATTCAAACTTTCATTCCATATATTCAGACTTTCATTCCATAAATTCAAACTTTCATTCCATACATTCAGACTTTCATTCCATACATTCAAACTTTCATTCCATATATTCAGACTTTCATTCCATATAATTCAAACTTTCATTCCATACATTCAGACTTTCATTCCATATATTCAGACTTTCATTCCATAAATTCAAACTTTCATTCCATATATTCAGACTTTCATTCCATATATTCACTTTCATTCCATAATTCAGACTTCATTCCATAAATTCAGACTTTCATTCCATAAATTCAAACTTTCATTCCATATATTCAGACTTTCATTCCATATATTCAGACTTTCATTCCATAAATTCAAACTTTCATTCCATATATTCAGACTTTCATTCCATATATTCAGACTTTCATTCCATAAATTCAAACTTTCATTCCATATATTCAGACTTTCATTCCATATATTCAAACTTTCATTTCATATATTCAGACTTTCATTCCAAAAATTCAAACTTTCATTCCATATATTCAGATTCTTTCATTCAGACTTTCATTCCAAAAATTCAAACTTTCATTCCATATATTCAGATTCATTCCATACATTCAGACTTTCATTCCATATATTCAAACTTTCATTCCATATATTCAGACTTTCATTCCATAATTCAATTCATTCCAACTTTCATTCCATATATTCAGACTTTCATTCCATACATTCAGACTTTCATTCCATACATTCATTCCATATATTCAGACTTTCATTCCATAAATTCAAACTTTCATTCCATAAATTCAGACTTTCATTCCATATATTCAGACTTTCATTCCATATATTCAGACTTTCATTCTAAAAATTCAAACTTTCATTCCATACATTCAGACTTTCATTCCATATATTCATTCCATATATTCAGACTTTCATTCCATAAATTCAAACTTTCATTCCATACATTCAGACTTTCATTCCATATATTCAGACTTTCATTCCATACATTCAGACTTTCATTCCATATATTCAGACTTTCATTCCATAAAAATTCAAACAGACTTTCATTCCATATATTCATTCAGACTTTCATTCCATAAACTTTCATTCATATATTCAGATTCATTCCATACATTCAGACTTTCATTCCATATATTCATTTCATTCCATATATTCAGACTTTCATTCCATATATTCAGACTTTCATTCCATATATTCAGACTTTCATTTCATGTATTCAAACATTCATTTCATATATATATATATATATATATATATATATATATATATATATATATATATATATATATATATATATATATATATATATATATATAATATGCACATTTTTTTTTAAAATTACTTTGTGATGGATATATGTGGAGAAAAAAGTGTCTTTTTATGAAGAACCCTTGAATCAGAAGTGAATCAATGATGTCTCTTCGTAGGCAGCTCACTAGGTTGTGGCACAGTCTTGGTCTCATGCATCAAGAGATCATAATCATAAAGCTGTTCTTTTGCTCACTCGCCTCCAGTTTTTTATTTTTACAATGTCTTACCTGCTTGTCTGGTTTTATGTCTTTCACGATAACATTCGCCTCAAGTAAAACATGAAATGCTTTGGTCAACTACCTAGTACCCATTTTCCCCATCAAATACAGCTGACCGTAACTCTCTAGTCCAGTGTTTTGTAATACCATAACCTCTCGCAAACTGTGAAATATTCATGGTGAGACTGCAGCAAAGTCAATGAGTGTTCAATCAGTGCGTTCCCCTCAGCTGAGCCCCCGGTGTGCTGCCCGTGATTTATTGCTGAATTAACACACTGAAGTCTTCCATTTCTCTGTGTTTCTTTCATGCTCTAGGGCGGCACATCAGCTGGACGCTCATGTTTAGATGACCAGGGACCGACGGGCTCCTCTCAAGGGGGACATAAAAATGATCCTGTAGATTGCTTGTTGTGGTGATTATGATCTGTTATTTTTATGCTGCAATCCAAACTTTATGCACTGGCATTACAATTGCAATTTCAATTTCAAATAAAAAACAGTATGTACTTCAATAGGTTTCCTGAACATTTCCTCATCTACCATTGGTTGCATACACACCTCATTGGTTGAACCAGAAGCTGACATGTCAAACCCGAGGGGTCAAGGTCAGTTAGTCCCCTGCTGGTAGGTGACATAACTAACCATCTGTGCCAAAAAAATATTTTTTTCTCCATTGACAACTATTCAAAATTAGCTGTGTATTCTGATATTTCTATCCATGCAACATAATTGCTTATATTATATTTAAATTTTTAATTTAATAAAATTGTCTACATATAAATTGTATTAGTACTCATTCTTGTATGACTCTCTATATTATGTTGTCCCTCTCTATATTATATTATATTATATTATATTATATTATATTATATTATATTATATTATATTATATTATATTATATTATTACAGGTTTATTTTCTCATTTTCTCTGTATATATTATATTGTTGTATTATATTATATATTTTTCTCATTTTATTTTAATAATTATATTTTTCTACCATATACAGTATACATTTATCAGTGACCATTTTTTAATGTATTGCTATGGTACGCAATATGATATCAATGAGGAAAAAAACATTTGTGGTGTTTTTCCTGCTTAAAATTGGACACTTTAACAATATCAATAAACATTTTCATAAATTTTTAATTTTTTAATTTTTTATAAGTTTTTTGCCTCGAGGCAACATTGTACCACAATGGAAAAATTTAAACGTTTCATGTAGAAAAAAGAAATGTATTTATTGAAAACATCAATTTCTTTAACTAGACACTTGAACAAACAAATTCATTTAGTTTTTCATATTTAATAAAAAGTAATATTTTATATCCAGCTGTTGCCCTCAGGCAACATTGTACCATAGTGTAACACAAGAATTACCAAACCATCATATCTTTATATTATTATATCAAGTGATCATATCCATCTTCATCCTCATCTCCATCTTCTCTCTCACCCTCACAGATTGTCACAATGATTTCATCTTCCTCATCACAGTGTGACCCTTCATCATCGCCCTCATCAACTGCCAGGTCTACCTGTGTTTTACAGCTTTCTGAAGTGCTATAGAAAATGTGCAGATCATAATATATGCAGATATAGTATGTGAATTAGTGCATTACAAAATCATGTGAAAATGCCAACATATTTAGATAATTCTCACTCTTTTCCTTACAATGCGATTCCATTATGGTACAATGTTGCCTTGAGGAAACACAGTTTTTTGTTTTTTTCTCTAAAACATTTGATGATATATAATGTAAAGTTCTTGAAAATACTTCTTTACTTGCCAGTGAAGGTGATTCATATGTTTTTGTGGGTGATTAAATGGATACAAACAAGTGAAAAAAGCACTTTTCATTGGAGAAAATATGGAGTCATGTGACGTGCTGAAACAAGACACAAAATGGACCCCTGTTGCTCATGTTTTGGTCTTTTTTTTGCACTTTTATTGATTAGTGTTTGAATAATTCTGTCATAAGATACGTTTTATTAAAAACAAACTAAAATTGTTTTATTAGCCTATATTATACTACATTGCATTACAGTACAGTATTATTATATATTATATTATATTATATTTTCATATTTTTTCTATATATTATTTTGCTTTATTATATTATATATTTAAAACTTTATTTTAATACTTACTTTTTTCTACCATATATAAATTTTATCAGTGCCCCCCCCCCACCCCTTTTTTATGTGTGGAATGCAGTGAATTTATTATTTTATGTTGTGTTGTGTGTCGTTACGTTACGGGTTGTCATGGCGAGTTATGGCATGGTATGTATGGTATGGTATGGTATGGTATGGTATGTTATGGTATGGTATGGTATGGTATGGTATGGTATGATGTATGTTATGTTATGTTATGTTATGTTATGTTATGTTATGTTATGTTATGTTATGTTATGTTATGTTATGTTATGTTATGGTATGTATGTTATGGTATGGTATGTTATGTTGGTATGTTATGGTATGGTATGGTATGGTATGGTATGTTATGGTATGGTGTATGTTATGGTATGGTATGGTATGGTATGGTATGGTATGGTGTATGTTATGGTATGTTATGGTATGTTATGGTATGGTATGTTATGGTATGGTATGGTATGGTATGGTATGGTATGGTATGGTATGGTATGGTATGGTATGTTATGGTATGTTATGGTATGGTATGGTATGTTATGGTATGGTGTATGGTATGTTATGGTATGTTATGGTATGGTATGGTATGGTGTATGGTATGTTATGGTATGGTATGGTATGGTATGGTATGTTATGGTATGGTGTATGTTATGGTATGGTATGTTATGGTATGGTATGGTATGGTATGGTATGGTATGGTATGTTATGGTATGGTATGGTTATGGTATGTTATGGTATGGTATGGTATGGTATGGTATGGTATGGTATGTTATGGTATGGTATGGTATGTTATGGTATGGTATGGTATGGTGTATGGTATGGTATGGTATGGTATGTTATGTTATGTTATGTTATGTTATGTTATGTTATGTTATGTTATGTTATGTTATGTTATGGTATGTTATGGTATGGTATGGTATGGTATGGTATGGTATGGTATGTTATGGTATGGTGTATGTTATGGTATGTTATGGTATGGTATGGTGTATGTTATGGTATGTTATGGTATGTTATGGTATGTTATGGTATGGTATGGTATGGTATGTTATGGTATGTTATGGTATGTTATGGTATGGTATGGTATGGTATGGTATGTTATGGTATGGTATGGTATGTTATGGTATGGTATGGTATGGTATGGTATGGTATGTTATGGTATGGTATGTATGTTATGGTATGGTATGTTATGGTATGGTATGGTATGGTGTATGTTATGTTATGATATGTTATGGTATGGTATGGTATGGTGTATGGTATGTTATGATATGTTATGGTATGGTATGGTATGGTATGGTATGGTATGGTATGGTATGGTATGGTATGGTATGGTATGGTATGTTATGGTATGGTATGGTATGTTATGGTATGGTGTATGTTATGGTATGTTATGTTATGTTATGTTATGTTATGGTATGGTGTATGGTATGTTATGGTATGTTATGTTATGTTATGGTATGGTATGTTATGGTATGGTGTATGTTATGGTATGTTATGGTATGGTATGGTATGGTATGTATGTTATGGTATGTTATGGTATGTTATGGTATGGTATGGTATGTTATGGTATGGTATGGTATGGTATGTTATGGTATGGTATGGTATGGTATGTTATGGTATGGTGTATGGTATGTTATGGTATGGTATGGTATGGTATGGTATGGTATGGTATGGTATGGTATGGTATGGTATGGTATGTTATGGTATGGTATGTATGTTATGGTATGGTATGTTATGGTATGGTGTATGGTATGGTATGGTATGGTATGTATGGTATGGTATGGTATGGTATGGTATGGTATGGTATGTTATGGTATGGTATGGTATGTTATGGTATGGTGTATGGTATGGTATGGTATGTTATGGTATGTTATGGTATGGTATGGTATGGTATGTTATGGTATGGTGTATGTTATGGTATGGTATGTTATGGTATGGTGTATGTTATGGTATGGTATGTTATGGTATGGTATGGTATGGTATGGTATGGTATGGTATGGTATGGTATGGTATGGTATGGTATGGTATGGTATGGTATGGTATGGTATGGTATGGTATGGTATGGTATGGTATGGTATGGTATGGTATGGTATGGTATGTATGGTATGGTATGGTATGGTATGTTATGGTATGGTATGGTATGTTATGGGTATGGTATGGTATGTATGGTATGGTATGGTATGTTATGGTATGGTGTATGTTATGGTATGGTATGTTATGGTATGGTATGGTATGGTGTATGTTATGGTATGGTATGGTATGGTATGTTATGTTATGGTATGGTATGTTATGGTATGGTATGGTGTATGTTATGGTATGGTATGTTATGTTATGGTATGGTATGGTATGATATGGTATGGTATGGTATGGTATGTTATGGTATGGTGTATGTTATGGTATGGTATGGTATGGTATGTTATGGTATGGTATGGTATGTTATGGTATGGTATGGTATGTATGGTATGGTATGGTATGTTATGGTATGGTGTATGTTATGGTATGGTATGGTATGGTATGTATGGTATGGTATGGTATGGTATGGTATGTTATGGTATGGTATGGTATGGTATGTTATGTTATGGTATGGTATGGTATGGTATGGTATGGTGTATGTTATGGTATGGTATGGTATGGTATGGTATGGTATGGTATGGTATGGTATGGTATGTTATGGTATGGTATGGTATGGTATGTTATGGTATGGTATGTTATGTTATGGTATGGTATGTTATGGTATGTTATGGTATGGTATGGTATGGTATGTATGGTATGGTATGGTATGGTATGTATGGTATGTTATGGTATGGTATGGTATGTTATGGTATGGTATGGTATGTATGGTATGGTATGGTATGGTATGGTATGTATATGGTATGGTATGTTATGGTATGTTATGGTATGGTATGGTATGGTATGGTATGGTATGTTATGGTATGGTATGTTATGGTATGGTATGTTATGTTATGTTATGGTATGTTATGGTATGGTATGTTATGGTATGGTGTATGTTATGGTATGGTATGTTATGGTATGGTATGTTATGTTATGGTATGTTATGGTATGGTATGGTATGTTATGGTATGGTATGGTATGGTATGGTATGGTATGGTATGGTATGGTATGTTATGGTATGGTGTATGTTATGTATGATATGGTATGTTATGTTATGTTATGTTATGTTATGGTATGTTATGGTATGGTATGGTATGTTATGGTATGGTGTATGGTATGGTATGGTATGGTATGGTATGTTATGGTATGGTATGGTATGGTGTATGTTATGGTATGTTATGGTATGGTATGTTATGTTATGGTATGGTATGGTATGTTATGGTATGGTGTATGTTATGGTATGTTATGGTATGGTGTATGTTATGTTATGGTATGGTGTATGTTATGTTATGTTATGTTATGTTATGTTATGTTATGTTATGTTATGTTATGTTATGTTATGGTATGGTATGGTATGGTATGGTGTATGTTATGTTATGGTATGGTATGTTATGGTATGGTGTATGTTATGGTATGGTATGTTATGGTATGTTATGGTATGGTATGGTATGATATGGTATGGTGTATGTTATGGTATGGTATGGTATGTTATGGTATGGTATGTTATGGTATGGTGTATGTTATGGTATGGTATGTTATGGTATGTTATGGTATGGTATGGTATGGTATGGTATGGTATGTATGTTATGGTATGGTATGGTATGTTATGGTATGGTATGTTATGGTATGGTATGGTATGGTATGGTGTATGTTATGGTATGGTATGTTATGGTATGTTATGTTATGGTATGTTATGGTATGTTATGGTATGGTATGGTATGGTATGGTATGGTATGGTATGGTATGGTGTATGGTATGGTATGGTATGTTATGGTATGGTGTATGTTATGGTATGTTATGGTATGGTGTATGTTATGGTATGTTATGTTATGGTATGGTATGGTATGGTATGGTATGTTATGTATGTTATGTTATGGTATGGTATGTATGTTATGGTATGGTATGTTATGGTATGGTATGGTATGTTATGGTATGGTATGTTATGGTATGTTATGGTATGGTATGGTATGTTATGTTATGGTATGGTATGGTATGTTATGGTATGTTATGGTATGGTATGGTATGGTATGGTATGTATGTATGGTATGGTATGGTATGGTATGGTATGGTATGGTATGGTATGGTATGTTATGGTATGTTATGGTATGGTATGGTATGGTATGGTATGGTATGGTATGGTATGGTATGGTATGGTATGGTATGGTATGGTATGGTATGGTATGGTATGTTATGGTATGGTATGGTATGTTATGGTATGTTATGGTATGGTGTATGGTATGGTATGGTATGTTATGGTATGGTGTATGTTATGGTATGTTATGGTATGGTGTATGTTATGGTATGTTATGTTATGTTATGTTATGTTATGGTATGGTATGTTATGTTATGTTATGTTATGTTATGTTAATGGTATGGTATGGTATGGTCATGGCAGTGGTGTTTAAAGTACTTGAAAACCATACTTGAATAAAAGTATAGATATCTTACCAGAAAATGACTTTGGTAGAAGTTAAAGTCACTGTTTAGAATGTTACTTGAGTAAAAGTTTTAAAGTATGTGACATTTTTTGTACTTAAGTACGAAAAGTATTTTTTATATTAAACGTACTTATTTATTGAAAGTAAAAGTACAAATAAATGTAAAATACAAAAAAAAAAAAAAAAAAAAAAAAAAAAAAAAAAAAAAAAATATATATATATATATATATATATATATATATATATATATATATATATATATATATTAAAAATTGTTCTGTACACAGTTTGAGCAGCAAGATTATGTTCAGTTTTTAACTTTCTTACATTTTGTTTCTTTGATTTAAAAAAAATGGCTAAATGTTCATTGTAATTTTTAAATATAAAAAATACTAATATATTAATTATACATTGATCGTTCATGTTAATTCATAGTGCATTATAACTAATGTAAGAGACAACTTTAAAATGTTAAAATATAAATGTTGAAATTAAAAATGAACAATGCTTTAATTAACCTTAATTTAATGTTACAAATGGACTCTTACTGTAAAGTGTTACAATTTCATATAAATCCAAACAGTCTTGGTTAAAAATGATCATCTTTACACACAAATGCATAGCATGGGTCTATTATATGTATGCTTTCACACATTATTTGCATCTATTTTAGAAAACTTGATGATTATCTAATCGCAATATGTGTTACAGTGCCGATTAAAAAAAGAACTGACATCAAATATATTTCTGATTTGTTATGTTTCTGTCACTGCATGATGAGAATACAGTTTAAATATGCAGCTTTGCTGGATAATGAATGAACTAATGCAAATGCATGGCAAATCGTGACATTAAACAGTTTGTGTTTTTGTTTTTGTATTGTTTTAACCGCTTGAGGTACTAATGTTAGCATCCTCTCAGCCTCGACGGCAAACAAACTACTGTTCTTCACTAATGCAGCATCTACTCAACAAACTAATTACTTTATAATGATATGAAAACATGTACTGTAGTGTACGCTGTATAACATACCGTTTTGTTGTCCTTTTTAAATAGCCTCACGTCACGTGTCAAAACAAACTCTACGAGGCATCAGTGACAGTTTTTATGTCGCCTCTAGAGGCCGCTCTCGTACTGTATAATGACAGCGCACTCTTCTCAGCCGCTCCAGCAACGGACCCCAAAAAATACTTAAGTACTGTAATGAAGTATTATTACTTTGGTACATTACACCACTGTGTCATGGTGAGTTATATCATGTCATGTTGTTGTTATGTTATGTTAGCATGCTGTGGATTATATATATATATATATATATATATATATATATATATATATATATATATATATATAAAAAACAGCATCCCTGCCCAGAACTGAGAGGGCCATGAGCAAAGATGGCAGATTTCAAATTGCACACGTCCCTCTTGAGCCAGCTGACCGACTGCCAGACCACTAAACGGATGCGTCCTCCAGGTATGATAGACCTCCTCGGCTAAAAAATAACAAACAAAGAACAAATTACACTCTTCACTTTAAAAATGGTTGAATCTCTGAAATAACAAACATTCCAGAAAAACAGTCTTTTTACTCAAAATGTATTGTTTTCTCCGGCAATCTCAGATATAGTGCAGCTCAACATTTCTTTGTCAAGAAGAAATAGCACTGAGAGATGCTCAACGACCTTCGCCTGATAGAGCTGCGAGATCAGTGCTTCCAGATGGGTGGAAATGGACGGAGCACCTCGGCGGTTAACGGACTAAATTGGAAGGACTGTAAGAGGGACTTGCCTGGAATTCAGAAAGCGGTGCGGATCAGATGAGGTGAGAGTGGCTAGTTATTAAATTGGCCAGCAGGCAGAACGTGGGGGCAGATGAGACCTCGCAAAGTGCATCGCTAATGAGCTTCTGTAATGCTCGCTCTCATCTTTGAACCAGACCTTCAGATGGAGCCCATTGTTGGCAGGGAGGCCAATGCAGATTGTTAGCGGCGGCAGATCCTCCAGCCCAGCTTCCCTGGATAACTCCCTCTCTCTCTTAATCTATGTTAATGAAGCGGAAATCAAAGCCTGAAACGTCCAGGCAGCGCACATCCTACCTCAGTCATGTTCAAAGCTGTATTAAAGATGACAGAAACAAGTCTAGAGGATTCTTTCACAGTGTTATGTAGCCCACGGGGGCCGTGTGTTTAACTTCTCCAACAACCATGTTGAAGATGTAGCATGAATGATGCAAACACTTGCATGACTTCTGTGTGGGCATCTGTTTTAATGCAGGTTCTTGACACACTTATTATTTTTTTTTGCACATTCATTGGCAGACAGAATGAAACAAGGTTATAATATTGGGATTCTCGTAGAATCATCTTGTAGAAAAAAACACACACATTTACTTTTGCACTACATTCTCTCATCACTCGTCTGACGAGACGCTCTCTGCTCCAGAATCGAGGAGTTTTGCTTGACTTGCAGATATTTTTCACATCAGAAGTGCTGTTTTTTTGCTGTGGACTTGTGTTTCCCAGAGACTTGTTTGCATGCAACCGTATACTGTAGGTCATGCCATGAAAATGCATTGGCAAAACTGGCATTTTATTCAATGTTATATTATAATATATTGATTTAAATAACTATATTAAAATTTTGAATGACTCCTAAAAGAATTCATTGGAGTTATGTTATGTTACATTTAAATTACTGTATAAAAATTAATGACTAAAAAAGGATTTTATTATGTTTTATTATGTTATATTATATTATATAAATATAAATGACTATTTAATGACTCTGAAAGTATTCGGGTCATTGACGAATAAGGCTTTTAAGAGTGTAAAAAAAACATAATGGAGATATAATTATTGTGGAAGTTTTATTAAGTGTTAACAGTGAGATTGTGGTTTTTATAATCAGTTAACACTGATTTTGTCATTTTTTTACAAGATGAACAAAATTTGTCACCAAAAAAGTCATTCGGTTTAACCAAAATTTCAGTTTTACTGAATGACAATTTTCAAACAAACAATGCTAACAGGCTGATATCTAGCAAAAGGACAATCAAACATTTTATATTTAGTACAAGTTTTTAAAATATTACAACATTTTCCATGTTTTATATGACCTGATGTTTCGGGACATGCGTATGAGCGAAAGTGAAAACATGAATTTATCAAATAGTTAAAAGAGAGTTAGTTACTTTTCTTCATGACCATGTTGGTCCTCTGCAGGCGTCTGAATGATGTCACATCCTGTCACATGATATTGACCACATGACTTGATCCAAAATGATCTCTTTATATCGGTTACTCCGAATGACATCAATGAAATTAATTTTTCTGGACATTCTTTCTCATAACAAAGCAACGATTTCTACACATAATTTTAATATCATTTTGCACTATGTTGATATATGATGTTATAAAATCATGCCAGAATAAAAATATATACATTTATTACAGTTTAAGATATTTTAATCACAAATGAACGGTTTAACCGAATGACCTTTTGACACTTCAAAATCTTTAAAATACCTTTATATGTAGCAAAATATAATTAAAACCCTTTGAATTCAATAAAAGAGATCTAGTTGTACGTACTTTGGATGTCATATCTTTGTTTTTTATTATTATTAAGGCCTTTGGACAAAAAAAATGACCTGTCACGTCATTGACCCATTCATTGGATTTATGTTTAAATGTCTTTTAAAAAATGAATGACTCCTAAAAGCATTAAATGGATTATTATATTATATTATTATAGACTCCTAAAAGCATGCAGTAGATTTATTATCCCCCCCTGTCTGTTACATATTACTTATGCTATATTATATAATATTACATTATATTATAATTGATTAAATCAGTTACATTTTGTAACACTCAGTTATATCTGCGCTCACTCTTTGTCTGACCGAGACTCTCTCTGCTCCAGATTGGAAGTGTTTTGCACATCAGAAGTGCTATATTGCGCTGTGGACGAGTGTTACCCACAGACATGTTACATGCAGGCGCATATAGACCGTACCATGAAATTGCATTGGTGAAGTTCATAGAGGCTGTACCTCGAGCTTCAGGGCAGAGCAAATCCCTGCTGCTCTGATGCAACCCCACAAATTCTGCCACTTTGTTCACTACAAATACAAGTATAACCCGATTCTGTTAAAGTGCCCGGATTTATTTTTGCTTACCAGCAGTATTTTGACATTTCTAAAACACGAATCTCAGGGTGAGCTGAAGGAAATGTTTGTCCCGCTGTGCAGGTCTCTCGCTCTCTAGAACTTGAATTCCCATCATGCTCTTGCACACCTTAAATATAACTATATTAATCCCAACACAGTTTTCAGTCACAATGCATGTTGTGTTGCGATGCTTGTAAAAAAAGAATCTGATTGTGTTACACGTGACCCCCAACACTGCACTTTATCTATTTTCAGTTGTATTGATAGGAGACAAACATTTTGACAACGAGCCAGTTTTTCAGTTAGTAGCAGCTCTGTTGGCCTCCACCAAATCAATGGACAGATGGGTTGCTCTAGAAATAAATCACAGAAAAGCAGCATGCTTTGCATTCATGACCATGTATCATATAGATGTTATTGCAGTGCTGCTGTGTTGCAGTGTGTGGGATAATCCCCGGCTGGAGCGTGAGCTGCACGGGATGTGCTGCTTTCGGCGTATCAGAATGTATAGAAAGGCTTTGTCTTGGTTTTCTCAGCTGATTTAAAGTGACTGTAAAGATGTTTGTCACCTAGCGGCAGCACAAGAGTAGATTAGAATGCGTTGTGTTCTCATGTCACGCAATATGCATCAATGTTGTGTTCTTTAGTGTGTAATGCTGCTGTCTGAGCGTGAAAAGGCTCTGCAAAGTCCCTCCAGCAGGATTTATTCTCTGTATCTGTGTTTCTGAACTCCAGTTTTCTTCACAATATTCCTCATTTAAATAAAGAATAAAGGGGCGGGGCCTGGTTGAGTTAGTTAGTAGTGTGTTGAAACTGGCGGTTATGGTAAGGGGCGGGACATTTCCCAAACACCAATCACAACACACTGCTCCAGCTGACCAATCAGAGCACATTGTGCTTTACAGAAGGAGGGGCTTCATAGAGACAGAGCGTTACTGACAGACTGGGAAGAGAGGAGCTGCAACAATGGAGAATATGAGGAGAATAATCAACATTCAAGCAGGAAAACCTGTTCTAGTAGAGCCCAAAAGCACATTGAGAAAGGGCATATAAGTCTGCTTTAAAAATCCCATTTTTTAAAGATAACACACTTTAAAGCTGTGAGGTTGATAAGCAACAGCAAATTATTCTGTGGAAGCAACAAATCAGCGTGATTTCAATTTTGTTTAGAACTTTGCATTTATGTTCTAACTTTACCTCAACTCTTTCTCAACTCAACTCTAATTTGCAGACGGGTGAACTCACTTTTTTTTAGTCAGTAGTTTTATGCACGATCAGGCATAACATTATGAGCACCTTCCTAATATTGTGTCCTTTTGCTGCCAGAACAGCCCTGACCCGTCGAGGCATGGACTCCTCTAGACCCCTGAAGGTGTGCATCTGTAGATGTTAGCAGCAGATCCTTTAAGTCCTGTAAGTTGTGAGTTGGATCCTCCATGGATCGGACTTGTTTGTTCAGCACATCCCACAGATGTTCGATTCGACTGAGATCTGGGGAATTTGGAGGTCAAGTCAACACCTCAAACTCGTTGTTGTGCTCCTCAAACCATTCCTGAACCATTTCTGCTTTGTGTCAGGAGCATTATCCTGCTGAAAGAGCCACAGCCACCAGGGAATACCGTTTCCATGAAAGGGTGTACATGGTCTGCAACAATGCTTATGTAAGTGGTACGTGTCAAAGTAACATCCACATGGATGGCAGGACCCAAGGTTTCCCAGAAGAACATTTCCCAAAGCATCACACTGCCTCCGCCTTCTTCCCATAGTGCATCCTGGTGCCATGTGATCCCCAGGTAATCGATGCACACGTGATGTAAAAGAAAACGTGATTCATCAGACCAGGCCACCTTCTTCCATTGCTCCATGCTCCAGTTCTGATGCTCACGTGTCCACTGTTGGCTCTTTCGGCGGTGGACAGGGGTCAGCATGGGCACCCTGACTGGTCTGCAGCTATGCAGCTCCATACGTGTGTATTCTGACACCTTTCTATCAGAACCAGCATTAACTTCTTGAGCAGTTTGAGCTACAGGAGCTCGTCTGTTGGATCGGACCACACATGCATCAATGAGCCTCAGCCGCCCATGACCCTGTCGCCGGTTCACCACTGTTCCTTCCTTGGAGCACTTTTGATAGATACTGACCACTGCAGACCGGGAACACCCCACAAGAGCTGCAGTTTTGGAGATGCTCTGACCCAGTCGTCTAGCATCACAATTTGGCCCTTGTCAAACTCTCTCAAATCCTTACGCTTGCCCATTTTTCCTGCTTCTAACATCAACTTTGAGGACAAAATGTTCACTTGCTGCCTAATATATCCACCCACTAACAGGTGCCGTGATGAAGAGATGATCAGTGTAGTTCACGTCACCTGTCAGTGCTCATCATGTTATGCTTGTGTATTTTATCATGATTATAGCACAATGCTTTGACGAGATGAGTAGTTAATTCCCTCATAAAATGCATTTTTTTTTGCTTAAATCAAATAAATTGAAAACCTTTTATTCTTTTGATGTCAGGTCAAGCCAAGCCAAAATGTTAATGTGCTAAGCACAAAGAATCTCCTGAGGAGAAGATGAATCATTTATAGTGAATGATGATTTGCATTTTACGCTGTTTCTCACACATATTGTATGGCTTTAGAAGTTTTAAAAAGTTTTTTTTTTGTCATCATAAATGTTTATTGTACTAAATAGTGCTTGCATTATCAAGCATCATCACACTTTGTGTCATTGGTGGCGAGTAAATGATAATTTTGGTGATGAACTGTTCCTTTAACAGGATGTTCTGCAATCTATAGTGTGGAGTAATTAATTCAGCACCACGGACAGCTCTTCACTGACCTCTATGTGTTCACACTGTTGATGCTTTGAGCACTGCTATAGAAAACATCTGCAATTTCTATATATTACGAGTCTCTATCATTCTGATTATTATAATCTTTAGCTGTCAACAAATATTTTTCAAAGAAATCCAAGCTCTCAGGCATCCTTATCTGAATGCGTGCATGCATACTTGTGCATGTGTGAGTATTAGATTTGTTAGAGAGAGAGAGAGAAGTGTGTATGTGTGTGTGTGTGTGTGTGTGTGTGTGTAAGGAGGAGAAGGAGTGCTTATATGGAACAGAAGTGGTCCTAACCTACAGATGGCGGAAGACTCCCTCTAAAATCCCATCGTTGATTAAATGTACCTTAGGGGGGGCTATACATAAGATAAATTGGACACTCTCCCACTTTTAATGAAGTGCTGGAATGGACTGATTATGATAATGCAAAACACAAACTCATGCATCTGTTTCAGTAGATGCACTGCAAACACGTTAAGGCACCTTTATTTGCAAAATGCAATGTGTGTTGTGCAAGTGTTTTCTGAATGCATACATTCATTAATTAGATAAAGGCATTGCTTTTGCTTGGTGCATTGCACGCATTTTAAATAGTAATGCATGCAAAAACAACTTGCAAAATGCAATATACAGTGACAGTGTGCTATTTTTCTTAATCAGTGCTTTTAGATGACTATTTTAACAGTAGCATACATTTGGCAACTATTTTTAAATGCGATTTAAAATCTGCATCGTATGTAACGTTCGATGGCTGATGCATTGCCAACATATAAAGCGCAGTAACATTTAAAGCATTTTAAATATCTAAATATATACTGCACGTAGTGATCAGTGACGAAGCACCGATGTCGCCGATTGCGCGCATTCACTTTTTCAAAAGACGTTGCTTTCGGTTGATGCAAAAACGGTAACGCGCGCGCATTTGGCAACTCTTTGTGAAATGCAGCGTGCATGCGAATGCATGCGTTCATTAGAGATGCATTGAAAGCAGCATGCGCTGCTCTATAAGTGAGGAGAGTCATATGAGGAGTACAGAGAATACTTTGTGCCCCTGTTGGCGAGATGGTTGAGTCCTCGTCAAGGTTGCTGCTGCTGTTGGTCTCCTCATACATCCAGCGCTGACTGACTCCAGCGATCAGTCTCCTCTCCAGCGCGAGGAATATCCGTTTCTGCCGGACACTCGAGACTATGAGAGCAGCTGATAATGACGGACGCCGAGGATTTTTAGTGCTTTCGAATAGAGGATTTATCAGATGCGCTCGCGCTACCACAATGACGATTAAAACTGGATTTATCATTGGGAATATAGTGTTGTGCTGTATACTGTCGTGTGCGCAGGGTAAGTGCTGCTGTCGGTGGGTTTGAGAGACTGTGAGGGGCTGCAGGTGGAAAAACGCAGAAACATAGGCAGGAGTTTACTGAGCCTCAGTTCTGGCTGAACATACGTGCATTTACATGCCTTCACAACTAGTCCTTTTGCGCGTTCTCCAGTCGTGTCCATCACCACAGGACACTGATAGAGATACATCGCGTTTTTTATGCTCTCGTTTTTCTGTTTTCGTTTCGTCCCGTTGCAAGAATGTTCTCATTACATTCTCAGCTCTCATCAAATCCTACAGATACTGTATGGAAGTCAACAAAAGTCTGATAACATTCATTCAGAATCATCTATCTATCTATCTATCTATCTATCTATCTATCTATCTATCTATCTATCTATCTATCTATCTATCTATCTATCTATCTATCTATCTATCTATCTCAGCTTTGGAAGGGAGCACTGCTTAAATTTTCTCTCTGTCTAGATATTAATGCATTATGTATCATTTTTGCATTTTGAAACGACTAATATTTCTTGTGGGAGTGTAAAATGCATTTAAAGATAAAAACATGCCATTTTAAAATATTGTATTTATATATATATATATATAATATATATATATAGACTCATAGTTTGTTTAAATGGGCATTTCCTTATATGTAATCCATTGCATTTGTTTAGAATTTATTTTAAAACTTTTTTCCCCCTAAATTTGTTATCAGGGAATGTTATATTATATATGGCCTTCCACATTGTATTATTATTGGTAACATTTTACAGTAACATTTTAATACCTTAAATACGCTCTAACAAATGCTGGGTTAAAAACAACCCAAGTTGGGTTGAAAATGGACAAACCCAGCAATTGGGTTGTTTTAACCCAGCAGTTGGGTTAAATCTTTGCCCAACCTGCTGGGTAGTTTTATTTAACTCACAGTAATTTTTAAACAATAGTTATTTCTTGCTTAAAATGAACCCAAAATATGTTGGAAATGAACATTTATTAATAAGTTTAATGAATAATAATAATAATAATAATAATAAATTATGTGTCTGATTTTTAATTTCCAACCAATTTTGGGTTCATTTTAAGCCAGACATATAGTCATTTTTAAACAAAAGTTGAGTTAAAAGCACGCTGGGCAAACATTTAACCCAACCGCTGGGTTAAAACAACCCAATCGCTGGGTTTGTCCATTTTCAACCCAACTTGCGTTGTTTTTAACCCAACATTTTTTAGAATGAAGATTATTATTATATAACTGAATGACATATGTAGTAAGGGCTTGAAAAATATATACCAGAATGCCAGTCTTGTAATACACTGTCACATTATATTTGTATCAGACAGTTTGCTTTATGATTTAATGCATTTTTATTGCATTATAGTTTGCTGCAGTTGCACCTTCAAATGCTTCATTTGACCAGCCTTTAATATTTCTTTCCCCTGTTACTCTGACAACTCTCTTTCTCTTCTCTCTCGTACTGTATAATATAACCGATCTTATTAATCTTTTTAATGAAGTGCACAGTTCAGGATTTCTGCAGGGCTTTGCTGTAATGAAAAGCACAGGTTGCACGGGTCTTGTAGAGCTGGACCGCAGGCATGATTGATTGTTGTTCATGTGTTGTTTATGCATATAAAACCTCACACAGAGACACAGAAACAGCTCGTAACTGCCCACCAGACACGTTTGTCACATATAGCGACTCGTAGGGTAAAAATAGCGAGTATAATCTGTCTGAGATATACTGGAGATGAGATGTTGTGAATGAAATAATGAACTGCATTTTGATTGATCTGATTATTTAGACTCGGTTTGAAATGTAAAATCCATCTTCAATCCACACGAGTCACATTTGACGTGACTTGAAGCTGACTAGATGAATAAAAACCCCCACGTTGCCATTTTTACTTTCAACAAACACCTTTAAACTCGTGCGGTGTTCCCTCGCATGCGTTAGTGCTTTAGTGACTCAGTCTAATGGAAATGTAATGGAAATGATAGAATGAAGTTGTGCTGCCGCAGCATGACATTAACCTCCCTCGTATTCATTTTTAGCTTTCTCGCGTACGTCCGTGTGGATCATTGTGCATGCTAAAGTCGGTCCTCATTACCTGCTCTTGTAGGTAAATGTCATACGGTGTTGGGATTGAAATGCCGTCGGACAGAAAGCTTGATTACTGTAGTTTAGCTCAAAGATCTGCTCTATTCATCATAATGTCACATTGGTAAATAATGGGCCCCTTTTTCATGAATGCAAATATTTAGTGGCTTTCTTCTATCAACAGCGATGAGACAAGGCCGCGGGTGTTGCAGTCTTTGAAGTTATTTCTCATATAATGTCCTTGGCCAAACAAACAGCGCTGCACTGCCTTCAAGGCTCTCTTGATGCATTTTTAATAAGAGGCGCTTCGAAAATTGGGCAGTGTGTTGAATGGGGAGGCCAATGAAATAACTTTTCATCTCATTTGAAATCATCGATCTGGGTCCCGCTCGGTTGGTGGTGGCGTGGATGTTCTGGTTTTGAGTTTGCAGTTTTAGCTGAGTATCTACATGGTGCTTTCATTTGCTCAGTTGGAGGATGACCTTGATCTCTAGTGCTTGGAGTTTTGTCCAAAAAAAAACAAAAAAACAACCCAGATAGCTTAAAGTCTGGGTTCAGGAGTAGTTCAATATTTACTCACGCTCTTGTTGTTTCAAACCCATTTGCTTTTGTTTTTTTGCACTGAAAGGGATTTTTGTTTTGAAGAAGAATCTTTTGGCAGGTCTTGTTCATAATGACCAAGCGAAACCCAATTCTGGGTTGGTTTCGGTTTCAAAAATGCCTCACGTCATGGTTTGACATGCTTGACGCCAAACCAACAGCAGTTGAATGAAATTTGAAAGCTGCAGTGCACTGATAAAAATTCTGTGTTTAATACAGAAAAAACAAATGTAATTTCTACATGTTCTGCATGTTTCTACATTCTGTTAGTTCAGGCAATAATTTAAAAAACAAAGTAAATTCTATATTAGTACTCATTAGAAATAGCATAAATATCAACAATATAAAATTAAGTAAAACCTACTCAACTTTTCTGATACTGGTGTTCCCATCATGCACTTGGGCATGAATAAAGTTTTTTTTTTTTTTTGTGCTGTTTTTTTTTTTTCAGATGTATTTACACTGTTTTATCATTGCTTTTGTTGTTAGGTTTAGTAATTTGTGATTTGTGACATCTAGAGCTCATTTTCTTCTCAAAAACGATCGGTAACACTTTACTTGAAGGGGTGTGCATAAGACTGACATGACACCTTCATAATCATGACATGACATGTGTCATGAATATGAAGGAGGTTTTATGCATGTTTATGACAACTGTCATTAAATGTCATTTGCTCAATTATGTCATTTTTAATTCAAAGATGACATTGTTTGAGATGTCTTTGTTACGACAACTTGACATAAACCAACACATCATAACCTGTCATAAACATGACATAGCAGATTAATTATCAAACTTAAAAAAAACTAATTAGCTTTATGGGTTAACATTACATTACATTATTTTGGTAACACTTCAGTATAGGGAACACATATATAAACGATTAACTATGACTTTTCCCTCAATAAACTCTTAATTTACTGCTTATTATAGTTAATTGTTAGGTTTAGGTATTGGGTAGGATTAAGAATGTAGAATAAGATCATGCAGAATAAGGCATTAATATGTGCTTTATAAGTACTAATAAATAGCCAATATTTTAGCCATATGAATGCTAATAGTAATAAGCAACTAAAAGACCCTAAAATAAAGTGTTACCATTATTTTATAACAGTGTCATGTTTCTTTTTAAGAAATTTGAAATTGTCTATTATCTGACCTTCTGTTGGAGGAAACTTAAAAAAAAAAAAAAAAAAAAAAAAAAAAACATGAAATGAAAAATAGTCATGACGCTGTTATAAAATTATTTGTCAGAGTATTGTCACTTAATGACATTTTAATGACAAGTTCAATTTGTACCACTGTACTTGAGCTCAAGATACATATTTATGACACTATTATAATGGCCTCATGTCAAAACCAACCACATGACAGTTTAATGTAATGTTAACCCATAAAGCTAAATGATGTCAAGTTGTCATGACAAAGACACTGACAGGTTATGATGTATTGGTTTATGTCAAGTTGTCATAACTCGGACATCTCAAACAATGTCATCTTTGCATTAAAAATGACATAATTGAGCGAATTACACTTAATGACAGTTGTCATAAACATTCATAAAACCTCCTTCATATTCATGACACGTGTCATGTCATGATTATGAAGGTGTAATGTCAGTCTTATGCACACCCCTTCAAGTAAAGTGTTACCAAACGATCTATCGAATGGCGTCTACACAATATCTATATGCGTTATGTTTCAAAGTAAAGCATACGCTTTAAAAGCATGGTTTAATACAGTGTTATATTATTTGAGTAAAAAGTTTTGCCAATTAAACTTTATTATAAGTTACTTATTCTTTACTTAGTTAAGTAGATTATACTTAAAGATGCAATGTCTATTGACAGAAATGCAATATAATATACATAACTATGTTTCCAGTGGTGCATAAAGACCTTACATAATGAACCGTTATGTCTTTATTAACTTAGAATGAGCCATTTCTATCTCATACACCGCGGGTCCCCTTACATGTTAAGTCACCATTTTGCGCCGGCGTGTTTCTACAGTAGCCCTAAACGGACAAACGCGTTTGCTTGACTGGCTACTCTCTGCTGTCTCGGACGGTGTTGGCCACCATAGCTTCTCTATATTGCAATTCACAACCTCACCACTAAAATTTACACACTGCACCTTTAATTCTATATATGAAATTAAATATAATTAAGTAATATTTACTTTTTACTTATGGATGTTAAGTTTAATAGTAAATAGATTTTACTTGATAATAACAGGTAAGTTGTATAGAGTGGAAGCAGTAAAACTTACTTAAAATGTGTTTTGAGGATTTTATCAAGTAAATCCTACAAGTTATTTTTTTTCAGTGTGAATGCAAGGAAAGATTTTCTCTGAATAGCAGATTGTGGTTTGTTTATCTCTCAAAGCTACACTAATAATATATACATTTAAAGTGCCCCTATTATGCTATTTTAAAGGTTACTAATGTTGTTTTGGAGTCTCCTACAATAGATTTACATGCATCCAAGATCAAAAAGCACTTTATGTTTTCAGTCTTTTGTGATTGGTCAGAAACCAAAAGCTCATTATCGTATCTGAATCTCAGCACTTGATACACAGTGATTCGAACAGTAACGATGGTGTTGGTTTTACTGTATCAATCTCATCAAAGTGATTCACAGCTCTGAAAACAGCGTCTTCTGGACATAATCAACATGAACCAAACTCTTCCAGTCTCGAAACACAACTACAGTGTTTGAGGGCGGGGCAAAGAGACGCTGTTTGCCAGCAGCCAATGAAAACCATTATGAAAATTTGTTAAGTAGATTTGTAACAGGAAGTCAGACTGGAATTACTGACGACTCGTTTCAGCAGTTCAGAATCAGTTCTTTCTTCTAGAAGAAAATAACTATTTGTTGTGCACTTTGATCTTTAAAGTCCCCCTGTGGTCAAAATCAAGTTTTTAATGTTGTTCATATGTCTGTGGTGTTTTTAAGACAAACCATGTGGAAATTTATAAGTCAACACCAATGCTGAGTATTTTCTCCTTAAAACTGCAGTGAACTCAAAGACTTGGTTTGGAATCGCTGGTGTTTGTGACATCACAAACATCCTTCTAACCAATCACATCAAAGTGTGATCATCAACAAGTGGATCTCTGAGCTGGTGTGAGTGAGTGGAGGTGGGGCTAATTTGCATATTCATAGAACCATACTGTATACTAAATGAGGCAAGAGTGTAGAGTTACATTCAAGCTATTTTAAGGCATGAAGAAATTTTCAAGGAAAAATTGTTTAAATGATCATTTTATCGACCAAAAATGAGTTTTAAGGGATACAATTATTGACTACAGGGGACTTTAGAAATTTTCCAGACCTTTTACATTCACAAACAGCTTTATTACACACTGCATGAAAGGTAATATTCGAAAAAGCATAATAGGGGCACTTTAAAAAGGACTGTGAAAATTCTACAGTAAAAACCTGTTAATTGGTTAATAAGTTCTCTTTCTTGTATGGTGAGAAACTAACAGGACATTTCAATAAAACAAATACTGTTAAATACTGTTTTTTTGTTTTGTTTTCGAACAAGTCCTCTTATAATTTACAGTGAAAAAATGTGACACTTCACTTCTGTTTTGTCTGATCAGTTATGTAAAATGAAGGCTTTGTTATGTTTTATGTTGTTAAATTAATGTTTATTGCGTTATTTTTTATTGTCATGTTTGTTAGTGACTGTCTGCACCTTCAATACTGTAATATTTCTCAGCTCATTGAGGTAAAATTAAGGTTAAATCTGTAAAAACTAAAATGTTGCTACTGCATTTTTTACAGTAATATTTTGGCATTGATATTTGGCATTTTGGCATGCTAGAGTAAAACAATGATGTTTAGAACAACAACAGCATGAGTCAAAATTCTCTGAACTATTGCTTTAAATTGCTTTATGTTCAACATCAAGTTTAAATAGCCTCCCTTTTCTGTTGAGAGGGGCATCGGCCTGCTCGTATATCTTAGATACTGTCAATATTTTCTGGCTCACATCTGAAGGACACTCGCTCGTTGAATAGCGCACATCTTGAAGATGCCTGTATTTCTCCTTTAACCAGTGATGAACTGTTGTTCAGTATCCGCAGCGCACATCAATGCTTTAATTACATGTTCAGAAGCAAACGTAGTTTGTGAGCAGAAGCTCTAGATGCTGCAGTATTTTAAGAGTCCATTATGTAGTTACTGTAAACGAATGCTTGATGAGCTTTCTCATCCGTCTCATGTTTTTAAATCAAAGTGTAGAGCTATAAATGGATGTGAACAGCAGTTCAGATGACACAACAGTAATTTAAATATCCTAATAAAAGCATCAATAGTTTTGTATTTTTGATGCTACACATTTCTTTTTGTTTGCATCTTGTTTGGATGCAAATGTTTATTATATAATCAGCAGGACTGAACTTTGAAATAATGTATTGTTCAACAAAAAATATTCACTTTCAGACCTTGACCTGCCGTGGGTTTTTAATGAAAGTTTTAGTGATATCACTGCCGTGTTTCTCCACAACCTCAGATTCAGATGACAGTGTGTCGCCTTCAGCAAAAGAGCCAGTATGAAACTATTTCCTACTTGATCCCCATAACCTTTATTCATCATCGCTCTCGAGCTGAAAGTCTGTGAAGATCACGTTTAAAAAAACAGCACGACCCCTGAGTGAAATAGTGCAGGAAGCATCTAGGAAATTAATTTAATCAGTCAAGCAGATGACGCTTTAATTGACATTGTGATCCATCATCAACCTCTCCGTCCTCATCAAAGATAATTGACTTGAAATGTTGCTCAGATGTCAGATTTGTCTTGTAGCTATCCAGCCGACTTTTAATATGTGCTTGAGATATTTTGCCCAGTCATCTTTCATTCAACTAATGATGTATTAGGTTGTCTGAAGACATGTTCATCCACTTCTGTGATCTACAAGACCGCTTTTATCCTAAAAGTATGCTTTTTACTAACTTTGTCAATTAGATTTTCTTGGGAAGAACCATAGATTATAAAAATAAGATGGACGATGCACCTTCACTCTCTTCCATTGTAGAAATGTGAAGCTACTGTGATGAGAAATCTGATTCCTGGGGGGGACTTGATTTCTCACCACACTGCCGATGTCCCAAAATGGCGCTGATTCGGGTCTGCGCAGTCTGCGTAGTAGTGAACCTAGGACCCGACCCGAGTCTGCGTGGCAGCAGTGAACCCGGGACCTGAGTCTAAACGGCAGAAGTGAACCCGGGACCCGAGTCTGAGCGGCATTAGTGAAACCGGGACCCGAGTCTGCGCAGTAGTGAACCCGGGACCCGAGTCTGCGCAGTAGTGAACCCGGGACCCGAGTCTGAGCGGCAGTAGTGAACTGCCACTCAGCAGTAGCAGTAGTGAACCCGGGACCCGAGTCTGCGTGGCGGCAGTGAACCCGGGACCCGAGTCTGAGTGGCAGCAGTGAACCCGGGACCCGAGTCTGAGTGGCGGTAGTGAACCCGGGACCCGAGTCTGAGCGGCAGTAGTGAACCCGGGACCCGAGTCTGAGTGGCGGTAGTGAACCCGGGACTCGAGTCTGAGTGGCAGCAGTGAACCCAGGACCCGAGTCTGCGCGGCAGCAGTGAACCCGGGACCCGAGTCTGAGTGGCGGTAGTGAACCCAGGACCCGAGTCTGAGTGGCGGTAGTGAACCGCCACTCAACAGTAGCAGTAGTGAACCTGGGACCCGAGTCTGAGTGGCAGCAGTGAACCCAGGACCCGAGTCTGAGTGGCAGCAGTGAACCCAGGACCCGAGTCTGAGTGGCGGTAGTGAACCCAGGACCCGAGTCTGCGCGGCAGCAGTGAACCCAGGACCCGAGTCTGAGTGGCGGTAGTGAACCGCCACTCAACAGTAGCAGTAGTGAACCTGGGACCCGAGTCTGCGTGGCAGCAGTGAACCCGGGACCCGAGTCTGAGCGGCAGCAGTGAACCCGGGACCCGAGTCTGAGCGGCAGCAGTGAACCTGGGACCCGAGTCTGAGTGGCGGCAGTGAACCCGGGACCCGAGTCTGCGCGGCAGCAGTGAACCCGGGACCCGAGTCTGAGTGAACCCGGGAGTGAACCCGAGTCTGAGTGGCGGTAACCCGGGAC
Organism: Megalobrama amblycephala; assembly: GCF_018812025.1. Taxonomy (NCBI): domain Eukaryota; kingdom Metazoa; phylum Chordata; class Actinopteri; order Cypriniformes; family Xenocyprididae; genus Megalobrama; species Megalobrama amblycephala. The sequence continues at coordinate 40,509,201 of NC_063056.1, forward strand.
CCGAGTCTGAGTGGCGGCAGTGAACCCGGGACCCGAGTCTGAGTGGCGGTAGTGAACCCGGGACCCGAGTCTGAGTGGCGGTAGTGAACCCGGGACCCGAGTCTGAGTGGCCGTAGTGAACCCGGGACCCGAGTCTGCGCGGCGGCAGTGAACCCAGGACCCGAGTCTGAGTGGCGGTAGTGAACCCGGGACCCGAGTCTGCGCGGCGGCAGTGAACCCAGGACCCGAGTCTGAGTGGCGGTAGTGAACCCAGGACCCGAGTCTGCGCGGCAGGCAGTGAACCCAGGACCCGAGTCTGAGTGGCGGTAGTGAACCGCCACTCAACAGTAGCAGTAGTGAACCTGGGACCCGAGTCTGAGTGGCAGCAGTGAACCCGGGACCCGAGTCTGAGTGGCGGTAGTGAACCCAGGACCCGAGTCTGAGTGGCGGTAGTGAACCGCCACTCAACAGTAGCAGTAGTGAACCTGGGACCCGAGTCTGAGTGGCGGTAGTGAACCCGGGACCCGAGTCTGAGCGGCAGCAGTGAACCCGGGACCCGAGTCTGCGCGGCGGCAGTGAACCCAGGACCCGAGTCTGAGTGGCAGCAGTGAACCCAGGACCCGAGTCTGCGCGGCAGCAGTGAACCCAGGACCCGAGTCTGAGTGGCAGCAGTGAACCCGGGACCCGAGTCTGAGCGGCAGCAGTGAACCCGGGACCCGAGTCTGCGCGGCGGCAGTGAACCCAGGACCCGAGTCTGAGTGGCGGTAGTGAACCCGGGACCCGAGTCTGAGTGGCAGCAGTGAACCCGGGACCCGAGTCTGCGCGGCGGCAGTGAACCCAGGACCCGAGTCTGAGTGGCGGTAGTGAACCCGGGACCCGAGTCTGCGCGGCGGCAGTGAACCCAGGACCCGAGTCTGAGTGGCGGTAGTGAACCCAGGACCCGAGTCTGCGCGGCAGCAGTGAACCCAGGACCCGAGTCTGAGTGGCGGTAGTGAACCGCCACTCAACAGTAGCAGTAGTGAACCTGGGACCCGAGTCTGAGTGTCAGCAGTGAACCCGGGACCCGAGTCTGAGTGGCGGTAGTGAACCCGGGACCCGAGTCTGAGTGGCGGTAGTGAACCCAGGACCCGAGTCTGAGTGGCGGTAGTGAACCGCCACTCAACAGTAGCAGTAGTGAACCTGGGACCCGAGTCTGAGTGGCAGCAGTGAACCCAGGACCCGAGTCTGAGTGGCGGTAGTGAACCCAGGACCCGAGTCTGCGCGGCAGCAGTGAACCCAGGACCCGAGTCTGAGTGGCGGTAGTGAACCGGGACCTGAGTCTGCAACAGTAGCAGGCAGTGAACCTGGGACCCGAGTCTGAGTGGCAGTAGTGAACCGCCAGGACCTGAGTCTGAGTAGGCAGGTAGTGAACCCAGGACCCGAGTCTGAGTGGCGGTAGTGAACCGCCACTCAACAGTAGCAGTAGTGAACCTGGGACCTGAGTCTGAGTGGCAGGCAGTGAACCCAGGACCCGAGTCTGAGTGGCGGTAGTGAACCCGGGACCCGAGTCTGAGTGGCGGTAGTGAACCGCCACTCAACAGTAGCAGTAGTGAACCTGGGACCCGAGTCTGAGTGGCGGTAGTGAACCCGGGACCCGAGTCTGAGCGGCAGCAGTGAACCCGGGACCCGAGTCTGCGCGGCGGCAGTGAACCCAGGACCCGAGTCTGAGTGGCGGTAGTGAACCGCCACTCAACAGTAGCAGTAGTGAACCTGGGACCCGAGTCTGCGTGGCAGCAGTGAACCCGGGACCTGAGTCTGCGCGGCGGCAGTGAACCTGGGACCCGAGTCTGAGCGGCAGTAGTGAACCCGGGACCTGAGTCTGCGCGGCGGCAGTGAACCCGGGACCCGAGTCTGAGTGGCAGTAGTGAACCCGGGAGCCGAGTCTGCATGGCGGCAGCAGTGAACCCCGGACCCGAGTCTACGTAGTAGTGAGCGAGAAGTGCAGCCGCGCATTATCAAGGCCCTGCCCACACTCCCGCAGAATCAATTAGTACAGATTGCTGCAGAACAACTCATTATGTCAGTGTGAAATAAACAGCTATGGAAATGTAGAAGTTAAAGTTAGAGCTCCAATCTCCTCCTGAAAATCCCCCAAAAAAGTCTGTTGGTGCTTCAGAAACCACTTCGCGCAGAGAAGCTGTCAATCACAGCTGTCAATCATGATGTCACACTCCCGTTTTTATAGCATCAAATAACTAACTAAAACCAAACTTATTCAAAAACAAACACCTGACCTTGCATCAACGTGATAAAAACTACTTAAAATGACAGAAACCATCTTTGGAAAGAAAATATTTGAAGTGTAATTTTTATGGTTTCGTTTCACGTCCCATAAGATTACATGGAGAGGGCGGGGCTTGTGACCCATACTGGGACCAACCACCTGGTGGCGATCGAAACGTTTTGGCTTCGCTTTGCAGGATTTGTGCGGCACACTTCGGTAGAACAAGAATAACATTGCTATTGAATAAATTATTTATTTTTTATTTATTAATGTTTTGATTTATTCTATGATGATTTTAACAAATTTTTAACTGTGTAACTTAAGTTAACATTTAAGCACTATTTTTTATTTTATTTTATTTTTTTAAATTTTCTTTGGTATGTGCTGAACTTTTCACCATGTTGCTAAGTTGTTACTAGATGGTTGATGAGTTGTTGTCTTACTGGCAAAATTCGCTGTTCTGACTTTCAGTTTGCCTTTTCATCCAGCCCGTCTGCTGTTCTTTGTTAAGACCAGTTATGTATAAATAATCATTTATTAATTTGACATACGATGTTTGCAGGTGTTTTATCATCCACTAGGTGGAAATTGCTTAGAAAAGTATGAACAGGTCGTGCAGTGGCAAACAGCATGATTTTAGGTATCATTCATGTTTGTATCCTGAACCATGGGGGGCAAATCTTTGAACAAATCCCTAAACATAAGTATGAGTGACAGTAGTGATGTTGTCTATCCGCTTATTTTCCATCCATCTCCTACCTGCGTATTGTTTCTCCTCGCATTTATCTACTGACATCCGTTTTTCAAAAAGACTGCAGTCTTTTGTTTTAAGAAGCTTTCAAAAGTCTCGCTCGGCTGCACAGGCTTTCTTCTCAGTTATCAGGTGGCGCTTCACAGGGTTCATCGGAGAACGGCTTGATTGACAAACACCGCTTAAATTCATTACACAAACCGAGTGAAATCGAGGAATCCCTGCTCTAGGAAAGCAGGCGTTCTCCACCCGTCTCACAAATTGAATAACAGATGGCAGACCTGGGCGATCGTAATTATTCACCAGCGAAGCTCTCTCGTTTATTAACCAGATCTGGGCCAGCAGTATTCCAGAAAGAAAGGGGCTTCTGTTAATTGACACTGATGAAGTTTGATTAGTTGTGTCGGCGAGTGTTGCTTTAACACTCCTCGAAGGTCCCGCCGGGTAAGCTGTGTAATGATAAAATTTGTATTGTTTGTGCTCCCTTCAATAATTCAACTGGAATAGTGCTTTCAATTCTGTTCACATCATCTGTTCCTTGTCCAGCGATTGCTTTCTGTCGGAAGGGATTACCTTTGATGACTGGCTTAGTGGTTTCCTTACTTTTAAGTGAACTTAATCCACATGTATTGCCTCTTTTGAATGTTCCTCAAAGTGTCTTAGATTTAGGAAATCTTATTCAGATGTGAAGCATAAATTGGCATATTAGGATCCTTAAAGGGACAGTTCTCCTAAAAATCAAACTTGTCGTCATTTGTTGTTTCAAACGTCTTACTGTCGATGATGTCAAAGTGTCCTTATAATGCTTTTTTGTATATTCCCTTTCATGTAGTGTGTAATAAAGCTGTTTGTGAATGTAAAAGCTCTGAAAAGTTTTAAAGATCAAAGTGCACAACAAATAAAGTTATTGACTCCTAAAAGAAAGAATCGATTCTGAACTGCTGAAACGAGTTGTCAGTAATTCCAGTTTCACTTCCTATGTTTCAAACCTATGTAATAATGTAACAAATTTGCATAATGCTTTTCATTGGCTGCCTGCAAACAGTGTCTACTTTGCCCCGCCCTCAATCACTGTAGTCGTATCTGAGACCGGAAGAGTTTGGTTCGTGTTGTTCATGTCAAGAAGACGCTGTTTTCAGAGCTGAGAATCACTTTGACCGACGCCATCGTTTCTGTTTGTATCACTGTGTATCAAGTGCTGAGGAAGAGCTTAAATCCATATATGGTAATGGGTGTTTCATTCCTGACACGCACTGTAAGCAGTCGACCAGTCACAACAGACTGGGCCATCTGACCAATCAGAGCAGAGCAGGCTCTCGGAGAGGAGAAGTTTAGAGAGACTGAATCTTTGAACGAACCGTTTCAGACTCTGTGAGAAATGAGATGATGCTGTAATGTATATTATGAGAAAATTCAAATGTTTTTTTGACCTTGGATGCATGTAAACCTGTTGCAGGAGACGACAAAACAAAATTAGGAACATTTAAAATAGCATAACAGGGCCACTTTATAAAAGGCATACTGATTTGGAGAAAATTATGACATTTTACACTTTTGAGTAACTCTCCCTTTAAGCACACTCTTAAAAATATCTGTTTTGATTACAAAAAATTATCAAAGCAAATGCTATCTGCCATCAAATTCGGCATGCAGTGACTTTCAATTGTGATTTTCACAGTGATTTTTAGAGGATGTATGAAATCAAGTTGATTCCCAGTGGAATGACTACAGGTGATATAGTGTAATATATTTCTGACGTGTCCAAATACATTTTTTGGCTGTCAGAAAAGAAAATGCAGCTGACTTAACAAGCAGCGTTTGTATGAATTCACCTCCTAAAAAAACATCACCTTAATGTCACATCTAATGATCTAGAACAAATCCAAGTGAGCTTGACAAAAAAAACCCCAAGCACATATTTAATGTTTACATAGCTTATTTCCCAGAAGAAATGAAGTCATGAGTTGGAAAAAAAATTAGCATTTAGAAATTGATTTACTTTTTTCAACTGCTTAATCACTGATGGTGTGTAGGCACCTATTTTACACAATACAATACAATAATGTTTATTTATATAGCACATTTAAAGCAACCGAAGTCGACCAAAGTGCTGCACAGAGTATGCAAAACAGAACAGTCAACAAGATTACAAACAATAAGACAATCTTCAGAACAAATACTGTAAAATGGATGAGGTGGATTAAAATATAGGATCATTGCACAGTAAGTCATGAGATGTTGAATGCCAGGGAGAAGTAATAAGTTTTAAGAGTAGACTTAAAAATAGACAGGATCCATTTTATCCGTTAGTGTTCCTATTTTTAGGAGTTTGAGTGCGTAGTGCTAAAATCCTGTTGTAATTGTTATAATTTCCAAGGATCGGCATTCTCCTCTAAAAGTAGACCAAACTGTAAGTCGTAGAAACTGGGGATGGTAGTACCCACACCGTCTACAACGTCACCAATGCTTGCCCCAATCAGCCTGATGGTGGCGCTACAGCAATCAAAAGTATGTAATGGTTCTCCTAAATCGTTCGTCGCAGGCTCAAGGGTCTTACATCATTGGAATCCTTCGCTCAAGATGAACAAAACTCACCTTCATTAAAACGGCTATCCCTCTTGAATGGAATGAGTTAGTTTCACCAAACACAGAAGCTCGGTCTGTGGTCGCGTGAAAAAGGACGTGGCCACTGGCCACTTAGTGACGCTATAAAATGAGAAAATGAACAAACATGAAAACGGCTACAGATACACAACAGTCAGTCTGATTGACTTGAAAATTGGCATGTGGTGTCTTTGTCCAAGGTGCGACGATTGTCTACGAGGACATTTGCGTATCTCGAAAAACATGGCAATTATCGGCCAATGAATTTTAAGCACCTATTAGACAAGGTTAACGGAGGCTGATCGGAACGAAACTCACTGGGCCTGTTTGACTCCCGGCCCTAGAGGCCTGTGAGAAATTTGAAAGAAATCAGCCAACAGGGGGTGCCTTTGTGTCGTTTACGTGTGTAAAGTATTGTGTATCGCACAATTTTTATGCACACTACTGTACTACTCCTCATTCTAAGCAACTTTGCAAAATCATTCGTCATCAAAATCATCGAAATCATTCGTTAAATATTGGAAATTATTTCAAAAACAAACTTTCGTGAACTAGTCCTAGGTTTTTGGCTCAACCTCGATAACACATTTCCTTAGTAAATTGCCTGTTTTGGCTGTAAATGGTCTTTTCCATCTATGATCTAGGTGGTTACAGGCTTGATAAATAAAACAAAATACCTTTTTACGTCTTAAAGCGCTTGAACCACGATAATTGCTGCTCGCAGCTGTATTTATTATTATTCCTCCATCTTCTTCTGCTTTGGTAGTCTATGATAGAACCGCTTGCAGGAAAATTATGAAATTTGGCACACAGATAGAGGACGAACTGACATGTCACCATAGCAAATTTGAGGTCTCTAGCTAAATCCCTCTAGCGCCACCAACTGTCCACGTGAAGCACAGGCTGGTTTGTACAATTATACTAAAAGACTTTTACTTGCTAAGAAAAGTCTAAACTATCAATCAGCATGTAGTATATTGTGTGCAACAGCAAAGTTTTGATGATTTAGATTAACATTTGCATATCAAATATGATACATTAGGCTTTTTAGGGATAAGTACACTACTCTTTTTGTTTGATGCATTGGTGTTTATGGTGGTCATCTTGAACTGCATCATGCAAATGTTTTCAGGGACCGATGCCATTGTGGAAATGCTCTATTTGCAGTCAGCCATGATTCATTTATTCTGTGAGCAAAATTGTCCAATAATAGGCAGGTTCCCAATATAAATTGAGAGGTGTTTGACTGTTCATGAGATCTCAAAATGGTCCCCATGAGGTGACTTGCTCTATGTAAAATAAAACCACTCTATGTCTGTATGTGTAAAACTTGAGGAAGTGCACCCTTAAAATACTTTTTTTTGGAGTACTATATATACTTTTTGAGGACCAAACTGTAGAAGAAAACATTGTAAAGTCAAAGAAACAGTTGTTTGGTTTCTAAGCTGAAGGTTTGCCCTTTTCCTCGGCTTCAAAGGGCCATCTCCTCTGCTTTGATCAACCTGACTCATGCCTCGTCCACAGACTAACCCTGCTACAAATCAATACTGGCTTTCGATTGCAACTTACAACGACGCCGATGGTTTGTTTTTAGATGTAATGAACAGTCTTAAACAAGAGTGTCGGGCTATCTGAGACGACCCCCCGTTCTTATGACAGAAATGATTGATCCAAATCCATGTCTAATGGTTTCTCTGCTTGTTAACATACTGCAAGTCTAGAGGGCTAGTGATCTTGATGCTAATTTCAACCTGTTATTCTCCCATCTAATCCTTGAGTATTGAAGCATGTTACTTGAGCAGCAAATGGAATTGCAAATATAATGACTGTTTTCAGAAAGGTTTCCTGAACACTCAAGCGCATAATGTAGCCTAATATATGTTTATATTATATATGTGTGTGTATATATATCAATTGACGATTTATATATGGTATCATTCATATGTTAACCCTATGTTGCTCCAAACCTGTTTGCTGTTATATGCTTTTATGGTGCTTTTTTTGAGTTTGATGTTTGTGGTCACTATGAAATGCACTTGTCTAGAGAAGAGCTGCTGAAGATTCTAGTCTGTCATTTGTGTCGGTTATATCAATGAGCCAAGCATATTTAAAAGGATCTTATTCTGTCTTAGCGGATAGTGTCTGCACATCCCATCACTTCAAACTGAATCACAGCACTACACTGACCCTTTTGGAAGCCCAAACGGGCTTTTTTCTCATCTATCTGCATGCATATCCCTTCACATCTTATAGACGCAAGACTCTAAGAGGACGCCGCGGCAGATGTGCTGTACTCGAGCCTTTGGAGCTTGTCGACTCCGATTCTTCTCTGGCCATCTGGTTATGTGTGAAGAAATAAGATTGAGGTCTATTGTCATCTGTGTTCTGCCTCTCCAGTGGCAAAACAAATTGATTGAGCCCTCGTGCGTCTGTATGGCGGGTGGAGACGACGTGTTAAAATCGCCGCAGGAGCAGCTGGGTCCCGTGTAGGACTCGCATTCGTATTTGAATGAGATTTATGTGTTTAGATGTTGATTCGTATGACTGACCTATTTTCTCCGCTCGGCGAACGCAGCGTGATGTTAATGCTGTTTCTCCTATCAATTTATAGCGGGCGACGGCAGGCGCGGCGGCATCACGGTGTCAGCGGTCACCCCCGGGAGGGCAGCGTATAATCAGAGTGATTGGTGGATGAGACGAGATTTCCCGCCGTGAAAGTAAAGCAGAATGAGGAGGAGTGGAGATAAAGCATCTAAATGAATTTAGAGGCCGGGTGATTGTGCGTCATGGTCTGTTTTGTTTGTGTCTTTGTTGAGGGATTTTTGTCTAATATTTTACTATACCCAGGTTATTTACTTACTTTATTCAGACCACCATTCAGAAGTTTGGGGTTGGTAAGATTTGTTAATGTTTTTGAAAGATGTCTCTTCTGCTCACCAAGGCTGCATTTATTTGATCAAAAATACAGTAAAAATTGTAAAAAATTATTACAATTTAAAATAGCTGTTTTTGATGTGAATATATTGTAAAATGAAATTTATTTCTGTGATGCAAAGTTGAATTTTCAGCCAAGAACCAAACCAAGCATCTACGAGGAGAATCACAACATTACAAACTTTGATTTGAAGCAAAAAACTATGAAAATAGGATAAAGACTGTGAACTACAATCCCATGAAGCATTGTGAATCGAACAAAAAATGATGCAGAAATATAAAACTACTCATTTAAAATTGTATATATATATATAAACAATATATTTTAAGTTTATTGCAAAATATGCATATAAATACAAATATTTAAGTATTTTGAGAGCACAGAGATCGACTCGATTACGTCATTTGTGGTGTCTCGTGGGAGTGGGCGGAGCTAAAGAGCTCTTTTGGCACATGTTTCAACTCTGATTGGTGGAATTTTTGTACAGCATCATGGGTAATGTAGTTTTTCACCACGAATTCCACTGTTAAACACTGCTATTTTAAAAACTAAGCTGAAATAATGCGGGCTGACGACTTCAACGGAAGCAAATGTCTTCACTGTCACTTCTGATCAATTTAATGCATCCTTGCTGAATAAAAGTATTAATTTCTCTGAAAAAAACATAAAAAACCCAAAACATTTGAATGGTAGTGTACTATAAATAAGTTTATTGACTTTTTAATTGTTTGTGTATATATTTTTTTTAAGTGTTGCTGTATTTTTTGGCTCATGTCTTTAAGTGATCATCATCGGTGCGCCCTCAAAAATCAAGCAAGAATCATTTTTTGGGTGAAATTGTGTTTGAGGCGGTGGTTTACAGCGATCTCTAATGAATTCTGTTCCAGAAAGGTGTATTTCTGCAGCTGTTTCATGCTATTTGCTAGGTTAAAGATTAATCTGACCTCAACCCTCCAAGAAAACCACAATAAAGCAATTTCAGCATGAGATAGAAATCTTTCATAAGTGATTAACACGCATGTTTGATGTGAAGAGGTCTGTTGTGCCCTTCTGTAGCTCAGAGAGAGAGTGAGTGGGAACCATTTGAAACATTTTATAATGCAACCACCTGCTTTTTATATGATATAATCACTTTTTGGAGTGTGATCAACAGCGTTACATGCTTGCATGTCCATTCAAACTAAATGCTACGTGGATTTTACATACATTTGTTTCTTTGTTGCATGATTATTGTACATTTTACAATATTTTATAATACCCAAGTTAGTTAGTTATTTACTTAACTGTATTTATTTGTTCATTTTTGTGTGTTTTTTTGTTTTATATATTATGGATGGACAATTTTTTACATAAATATTCAGTATTAAAAGCTGTATCATAAGTAGTGATAATGATCATTATTGTAGCAAATACAGTAGATGTGTAGGATATAAATATGTCTCCTTCCGCTTGTTGTCAATACAAGGAAAACATAAAAAGAGGTTTGATAGGGACGCACCGATATGTAAATTTTGGCCGATACCGATAACCGATAATTCTATATATTTGAAAGCCGATAACCGACATATAAGCCAATAAATCTAAATCCAAATTTTTATATAATTTTTGAGAACCTGATTACAAAATTAAAAACCATGTCCCAAGCAAACAATTCTAATGTTTTCATTATAATATTAAGTAGTCTATATGACAGACTTGCGCTATACATTGCATTTAACTGTATTTTCCTTTTTGAAGTGATTTCAATCATATTTCAAGCAATTCAAAACCATCATAGTGAACAGTGTGCATCTGAAGTGTCTCAGCTGAAGGAAATAATCCATCTTTAATATATCAGCCAAACAATAAAAATATCGATACCGATATTGTGGCCGATATATCGTGCATCCCTAGGCTCTGATCATTTGCAGTTTTATTTTATGTTAATAATGTTGCATGGCCGTGATTTTCTTTTTATACTTAGAACTTACAAAAACCTTTAATTTAATAGAAGTATTGAGTTTTATATCTCGGCTTTCACACACTACGTCTGATAAAAAAAGAAAATAAGTGGTGCTGTCCATGTCTTCAAGATATGAGTTTTGTGCTCAGCCTTTAAAACAGAATAACAAATGTCTGAGTAAAGCGCTTGACAACGCTTCAGAAGTAACCCTCAATTCTAAGAGTCTATCTTATGCTTTCTCTGTCTAGACTAAGGGCAGTCGAGGGCCAAAGTCACCTCGTGATGTGACACTGATAATGGAGACAATGGCTGATTTCGGTCACGATTGCCTCCAATTGCAGCTGCCAGGAGAAATGAATGGTTTAGCATTATCCAGACAGAATTACTCTTCCCACCACAGCTGCAGAGACGTCACTCGCTCGCAAATGGATCTTTCCGCCTCTGAGTTCTGATTGGATGTGTGTGGAACTGTGATTGTACGTTCTATTGAATTCCATAGAGGTTCTGAAAATAACAATCTATTTTCTCCATAGGGAACAATAGCTTATAAACTGTTAAAGTCAGTCCTACTGTGAGCGACGAGGTTGTTAATCGATGATATTTACTTCTGTTGAAACCGTCAGCCCACATTATTCCAACTTTTTTTTTGTTTTAAACAATCAATGTTTAACAGTGTGGTAAAAAACTACATTAACCATGATGCTGTACAGAAAATTCCACCAATCAGAGAGTCGAAGCAAAAGAGCTCTTTAGCTCCGCCCACTCCAGTAAACCACTGTGAATGACGTAATCAAGTCGGTTTTTCCTACGATCTTATTTTGCAATAAACTTACATACATTGTTTTTATACATATAATCAACGTTTTTAAATGAATAGATTTGTGTTTCTCCATCGTTTTAAATTTGATTATGCTGTTTGCAATGCTTCACAGGATTGTAGTTCAAATCCCTTTTTGCTTCAAATCAAATTTTGTAATGTTATGATTCTGCTTGCAGCTGATTGTTTTGGTTCATGGCTTAAAATGGGAGAAATGAATGGAAAAAAATACTTCTGGAACCAACAGCGCTGAAAAAGTGGGCGGACACTAATGCATTGAATTCACTTTATATTAAGTGGCCTTAACTACTATGTACTTACATCAAAAAATAAGTACAATGCATGTTCATATTGAATTGCAAAACACTTTTGCTGCTATTGAGGTGCATTCGGGTAAGGTTAGGGACAGGTTTGGTGGTATGGGTAGGTTTAAGGGTGGGTTAAGGTGTATGGGATGGTCAACAGTGTAATTATAAATGTAATTACATAAATTAATTACAGATGTAATTACATGCAGGTGTTTTAAAAATATAAGTACAATGTAAAAACAGGTATGTACACAATAAGTGCATTGCATGTAGTAAAATACATTGTATTAGTGTTATTTTGGTTAGATAGCATTAGGTTGTGTGTCCACCAAAGCGTTTTTCATGGCTAGCATATTTTTCCAATTGTTTTCAATGGGAGCGCTGCGTTTTTAAAACAGCAGGAGCATTACAAGGCACTGAGCGTCTATTTTGTGTTGAGCACTCAGTGTTTTTTACAAGTTGGCGAGAGTTGAAAAATGTTCAACATTGGGTAAAACGCAGCGCTCATCACTGTCACTTTGTACCCAACCGTCCAATCACAGTGGAGGACGGTTGACAAAAACAAGCATAATAATGGAACAAAATCATTTAAAACGAGCCAGAGAGCAAATGCTTTACATTGTATTGACATTTTTATATAGAAACAGTGCAGAAACAAACTGTGTGTGAAATTATATACTAGCAACACTTCCGTGGATATTTCGTTTCATAGCAAGCAAAGCATTTCAACTGCAAAAAAAAAACAAAAAAAAAACTGCGAAACCGAAACGCTCTCAAGCGCTCACAGATAGGTGTTTTCAGTATTTTCAGCTGGCTAAAAACGCTTTAGTGCACTCATGGCCTTAGGATGCATTTGCAACTGAAGATTCTCAAATCTGAGATTTTCCTGGTAATCTATTCACTGTATGTAAACTGCACAACATATATTGTTTTATCTTTGATGTGATTTCTAAAGCATTTTTAACACTGTACCGTGATGTAACTGAACTGCAATCAAGTTGCAAAGGGTTTTTTTTCAACTTTTTTTTTTTTTCAACTTGCTTGGGTTTTTTATTTTATTTGCCATAAAAGGTTTGTGATAAAAGAGATTGGGCGCTTGCAGAATTTGCAAAGACTTTGGTGCTGTCTGTAAACGTTTGTTTGATGTTGAGCCTCTGGGCAATGGATTCATGGCTTTTGGAAAATAGTTTTTTCTAGTCATTTTTAGAACTGCATATACAGTAATGCAATAGACTTGGTCTTGACTTTTCCATTTCATTGTTTTCTAATCAACTGATTCTAATGGACTGATTTAAAGAGGACCTATAATTATGCCCTATTTCAAAGTCTTGATGTTGTTTTTGTGCTCTACTAGAACAGGTTTTCCTGCTTGAATGTTGATTATTTTCCTCATTCTCCATTGTTGCAGCTCCTCTCTTCCCAGTCTGTCAGTAACGCTCTGATTAGTTCCTGTCTCTATGAAGCCCCTCCTTCTGAAAAGCACACTGTGCTCTGATTGGTCGGCTGGAGCAGTGTGTTGTGATTGATGTTTGGGAAATGTCCCGCCCCTTACCATAACCGCCAGTTTCAACACACTACTAACTAACTCAACCAGGCCCCGCCCCTTTATTCTGTGCATAAATTATTTAAATGAGGAATATTGTGAAGAAAACTCAAGATGGAGGCGTTTCAGGGAGTTCAGAAACAGATATAGAGAACAACTCCTGCTGGAGGGACTTTTTCATGCTCAAACAGCAACATTGCACACTAAAGAAATATCAATATGCAATTTTAAATTGATATATTGCGGCGATACTTCATCTCATAGCATTGAAGGATCTTTTTCTAAATCCAGTAATTGGTGCATTCACATCATGACATTATAATGAAGGAGTCCGTCGATGCTGTGCATCATGCCTAACAATCGCCTTTAGTCATGACTATTTGCTTTATAACAGCTTCTTGCTTAATTCAATGACAGGGTCTTTAGAGACACGACCGCACATGCTGGAGGATTTCACAGCTTTTATTTCTGAGAAACAACTAGAAGCCTATTAGTATGTTTTTGCTCTAATTGTTTTTTTCATGTTTCTCTCCTATTAGATGATGTTTCCAATACAAACACAATTTCTTCCGTCCCTATAGATGGGATTAGTTTAGTTTGGATAAATTGAAATGTCAATTTAGAGTTTTAGCTGATTTCTCACAAACCTCTGGATCATATATATTTCCTAAAGAAAATTAAGCCTGCTTTACATATGCATGCATACTAAGCCGTCCTCATTCTCATTACTGTAATGAGATGATAATGGCATATTTGTTAAGTGATAATACACCATGGTGTAGTATTTACCTTATAGCATTCAGTTAATGCTGAATTGAAATTAAAAAAATAAAAATCATTGTATTATTATAATTTTTAATTGCAATACAGTAATGAAGAAAAATGAAAAGGAAATAAAAAAAAAACCAACACATTTCTATGAACAATATATTGCAAAGTTTGACTCACACAGCCTTCCTCAGGTGTTGCATAACTGCAGTGTTGCAATATAATGACTGTTTTTGCAAGCTGCCGGAGTGTGTGGGATCTTTCTATTCTCTTCATGGTGTTTCAGTGTCTGATGCACCTGCCTGTAATCATTCAGGTCTGAGTATTTATTTGTTACACCGATGCAGTATATGTTCCAGTGAGAAGCAGTTTGTTTGTCCACGCTGAAAGCAAAAATGCATTGCATTACAATCAGAAGAACAAATCAGAACATATTTGATTTTTTATGTGCGGTTATATATTACTTTAATATTAGGGATTACAATTATTAATCTAATTACAAGATGTGCTGGTTAATAATTAATAATCACACATCTGAGAGATTACCCCCAAAAGATCATTTAAAGCACTGTTAAAAAAAAATGATTTTCATGATTTTTTATCACAACATTTTTTGTCTTTTGTCAAATCAACTTAGATAATTAATGTGGTTCAGATAACAATATTTTGAGTTTCTGTTGATTAAATCAATTGCCTTCATTGTGTTAACTCAAATTTTTAATTTCAATGAACCCAGAATTTTAAGGCAACCAGGTTACTTAAGTTAAACCAACAATTATTTTTTTTACAGTGAGGGGACCTTTTACAAGATGTAATATAAGTCTCTGGTGTCCCCAGAATGTGTCTGTGAAGTTTCAGCTCAAAATACCCCACAGATCATTTATTATAGCTTGTTGCAAATGCCCATTCTTGAGTGGAAGGAAAAATATGCTGTTTACGTGCATGTGTCTTTAAATGCAAATGAGCTGCTGCTCTCCGCCCTGCTTTCCAGAACAGGGCGGAGCCTACAGCTTGTGCCTCGGATACTCTGCCGAAAACTAACAAATCATCTGTTTGGTTTTGATGATCATCTCTATCGCAGCCATGAAGTTTTGCTTGCAGTTGCAAGTTTACATGATATAAACTTGCAATTGCAAGTTGCAAAGTCAGAATTACATGATATAAAATCGCTATTGCATGTTATTAAGTCAGAATTGTGAGATATAAACTTGCAATTCTGAGAAATAAAGTTTTTTTCCCCCTCCGAATTGAAGCCGCAATTGCGGGTTTGTCTCATAATTCTGAGAAAAGAAGTCACAGTGCTGGTGTATAAGAGACGAGGCAGTACAAGGAAATCCACAAATAAGGGTCTTTACTGAACGAAGGAGAAAGCATACACTCAAACACATATAATATAACATTAAGAACGGACAGGGAGTGAAGGGAGTGAGTCAATTATAAAGGGAGTGCTGATGACGAGGGAAGTGAGTGCAGGTGTGGAGACAGGAGGATCCTGGGAAATGGAGTCCGGGAAACACGGGAACTGTGACTCTTAACACTTTTAAGGCAACAATGTGGCCATTAATTTTTTTTTTTTTAGTTTTTTTAGTTTTTTTTAGTTTTTTTAGGTGCATTTACACAGACTGTTTAATGCAGCTCAGAGGTGGCATGAATATGAATGAAAAAAGAAACAATACTCTAAAAATTAAACTTAATTGGTCACTTAATTAACTGAGTCATTCATTCAACCAATTCATTCAAACGGCTGATTTATTCCAGAACAAAGCAAGTGTCCGGCTGTGTCTGAAATCACAATCTCTTGAGTAGGTACTTATTTTAAATAAGTAATTACTTTGTGAGTGCTAAAAATATAGTATGAATATATATATATATATATATATAATATGAATGTTATACTACATTCACCATGATTTCATCATCATGTGACCTACCAGCGCCAGTTGTGTCGCTTCATTGTCATTCACAACTCCTCTCCCGTGGCCTCATGGGATAGTAAAGTGTCCATCATAGGCACACTTCAGAATCTTCAGAATCTTTCTGGAAGCAGTAGGTCATCTGGGTACTTTTTTGTGAATTCGGACATACTACTTTTTTGTGTACTATATAGTAGGGAAATATGTAATTTCGGATGCAGTCACTGTCATTGAATCAATTCATTAAAAAACACTGATTCATTCATTAATGAAACACTGCTGCATGTTGATCGGAGATGCACAAATTTGGCTAAATTTTTTGGCGAAATTGAACAAAAACAAGTTCAGTAGGGTTCTTTATAGAACTCTAGGGTTCTTGACTCAGTTTTATAAAACACTTTATGCCAAAAAGGAAAATATATAATGAGAATTGTCTTAAATTATTGCGTAATCCAATTTTTTTCTAATGATAAAGTATGTTTACAAGCTGTTTAATTCATAAAAACTAATCAAAATAAAAATTAATTAAAGCAAAATTAATTAATTAAAAATAAATCCATAAAATTATCCCATTATGGGAACCCTAAACCCTTTAAGCTTCAACATAGAACCTTTTCTTGAGCATTAACTAAAGTTTATTGAACTGTTGTATTAAATCAGCAACACATTTGCAATCGTGCTGATATTCGGGAAAAATGTCAAAAAGCCAAACAGGGCCCTCATTTTTGCCTCATATCTTGAATTTTACTGGCATTTTAACTGCATTTCTAATAGGCTTCATCCCATAGTCAGCTTGCGCTTAAAGTGTATATTTTCAGCCAATGCATTTTCACAGTGGGCGGGGTTATCAGGCGTGATGTTGTACAAATCAAAACT
The DNA here is from genome assembly GCF_018812025.1 of Megalobrama amblycephala. NCBI lineage: Eukaryota > Metazoa > Chordata > Actinopteri > Cypriniformes > Xenocyprididae > Megalobrama > Megalobrama amblycephala. Next base: position 40,525,900 of record NC_063056.1, read on the forward strand.
AATGGCTGACAAAATATCCTGTTGCGATTTGTATCTGGTTGGAATAAGCCCTCACATTTACACTGACGAGAGCTTTTATCACAGTGTTGCAGTAATGACAGTCTAATGGCAAAAAGTCCAGATGCATCATACTAATGAGAATTTTCAAGGAAATGTGCTTAATTGTCATGAAAATGATGGAAAAATTTCTTAATGGTTCCAAAAATAGTCTTTATTTTATTTATGCATTCTCTTTGCATTTTTTTTCTGGTGTCTGTGGATCTGAGTTGTGTGGCTATGAGTCAGTACATACCTCTCCCTTCTGAATTCATTCCCTCAGCTTTGAGAGTGAGGGGGAAAAAAAGATGGGAGAGGAAATATCCTTGATCTCATGGAGTCGGCAAAGCTAATTACGCCTTAAGGGAAGCGGAAGGGGATAAATGGAAAAGCTCAATTAATGCTGGTTGTCATTACCAGTCTATTTGCTCAGGTTGTGGCATATAAAAAGCCCTACTAATTTGAGGGTAGCAGGTGTAGACGCACACCCACGACGGCGGTCGGGATGACATATGAGCAACGGTCATTAAACCGAACCCCAGACATCTGACGACGGTGACTCAAACACGACGCACGGATATAGTAATTCATGTCACACCCAAACCATTACGGGCATCGGCGCACAAACTGGCACGATTTGACTAATGTGATTGTGATGTCAGATGCCACCAGTTGTTTTTCTTTCTCAGAGAGTTGAGTGATGTGTTAAACTCGGAGAGGAATACTAACTAGCTGCACAAACAATTCCCAGAGGATAATTGTATTGCTCAGAGATTGTTCTGTCATAACTGAGGAGATGTTGTCATAACGCAATTCGCAAACCTTTTTAATTCCATAATTTGGTTTCGAAGTGAAATAGAATGCGAGAGAAATTGATTTTTGTGCATCAGGAATTCCAAAACTGGGACGCTCTGTAAATCTGTAAGTCTGAGCTAGCAACAGTAACCAAGGGAGGCGGAGCTTAGTGAAAGGTCAATTTCTGATGGGTAAAATCAATCATTCTGCCTTTATTAGAATTGAATTGGCAATACATCACATTACCAAAGAGCATACGTGGTTTCAAATGTTTCATGTTGACTTGCGAGACTATTCATATTCTCTTCTCTTTCCCTCTTTTCGCAGGTTTCATTTTTACATGTGGTGGGACATTAAAAGGGAAAAATGGGACCATAGAAAGTCCAGGCTTTCCTCACGGATACCCTAACGGAGCGAACTGTACGTGGGTTATTGTAGCCGAGGAGAGGAGCAGAATTCATATAGTTTTTCAGTCCTTCGCTGTGGAGGAAGAATATGACTTTTTATCTTTATATGATGGACATCCTCATCCTGCGAACTTCAGGACGAGGTAAGAGCTGCAGATTAAAACATCTAAATGAGAGTTTTGTGGTGTTAGGTATGCTAATGTACTCCTTATTATTGGGACAATTAGAAATAGCTGTAAATGTGAGCCTTACTCATTCTGGAAAATATTGATGACATCATTATTTGCTCAGGGGCTTATGCAAATTGTCTCAGTAAAATGAGAATGTCCTTCCCACTGAACCTCCTGCTGCTGACTGAAATAGCAAGTAGCAAATCGTGATTCATGTGACATCAGCTAAACCCTATTGGCTATAAAATGGAAAGGGGGAGAATAACGAGATCTTCCATTTGTTTTGCCCTGACTTCCTGTTTCAATAAGAACTGTGTCCACACAGGAGAGGCTGTGTGAGTAAGAATAATGTACATTCATTCTCAAAAAATAAACAGACAGGGATTGGAAGGGTATTTCCTTTATTGCGTTTAAATGTTTTTTAGTAGTCAGTTGGAAAGTTTTATATATATATATAATATGTATGTATGTGTGTCGATATATATATACATATATACACAGTGTATATATGCTGTGTACTATGTATGTACTATATATGCATATAGGGCTGCACAATTAATCCAATTTCTAATCGCGATTACGATTACGGATGCTACGATTTCGTAATCGTTTAAAGGTGCGATTACAAGGAAAAATATTTACTTGCATTATTCTGCCCCTATTATTATACCATGCATATGTTGACTTATTATTATTATTATTATTTAAAGAGGAAACCAAACCCATATATAGTTGACATTTACTGCTATAGAAAACAATAAAAAATTGTGTTTTCAGATTGTTTTTTTTATTTTTTTATACAAAAATATGGCATGCAGTTGCTTCAAACAATGGTATAAAGCTATTCAATACATCATTCAATGCAAATTGTGATAATTGTATTTTAAAATCGCAATTACAGTTTCAAGGGAATAATCGACAATTATGATTTTTGTCATAATCGTGCAGCCCTAATATATATATATATATACAGTGGGTACGGAAAGTATTCAGACCCCCTTAAATGTTTCACTCTTTGTTATATTGCAGCCATTTGCTAAAATCATTTAAGTTCATTTTTTTTCTCATTAATGTACACACAGCACCCCATATTGACAGAAAAACACAGAATTGTTGACATTTTTGCAGATTTATTAAAAAAGAAAAACTGAAATATCACATGGTCCTAAGTATTCAGACCCTTTGCTCAGTATTTAGTAGAAGCACCCTTTTGATCTAATACAGCCATGAGTCTTTTTGGGAAAGATGCAACAAGTTTTTCACACCTGGATTTGGGGATCCTCTGCCATTCCTCCTTGCAGATCCTCTCCAGTTCTGGTAAACGTTGGTGGACAGCCATTTTTAGGTCTCTCCAGAGATGCTCAATTGGGTTTAAGTCAGGGCTCTGGCTGGGCCATTCAAGAACAGTCACGGAGTTGTTGTGAAGCCACTCCTTCGTTATTTTAGCTGTGTGCTTAGGGTCATTGTCTTGTTGGAAGGTAAAGCTTCGGCCCAGTCTGAGGTCCTGAGCACTCTGGAGAAGGTTTTCGTCCAGGATATCCCTGTACTTGGCCGCATTCATCTTTCCCTCGATTGCAACCAGTCGTCCTGTCCCTGCAGCTGAAAAACACCCCCACAGCATGATGCTGCCACCACCATGCTTCACTGTTGGGACTGTATTGGACAGGTGATGAGCAGTGCCTGGTTTTCTCCACACATACCGCTTAGAATTAAGGCCAAAAAGTTCTATCTTGGTCTCATCAGACCAGAGAATCTTATTTCTCACCATCTTGGCAAACTCCATGCGGGCTTTCATGTGTCTTGCACTGAGGAGAGGCTTCCGTCGGGCCACTCTGCCATAAAGCCCCGACTGGTGGAGGGCTGCAGTGATGATTGACTTTCTACAACTTTCTCCCATCTCCCGACTGCATCTCTGGAGCTCAGCCACAGTGATCTTTGGGTTCTTCTTTACCTCTCTCACCAAGGCTCTTCTCCCCCGATAGCTCAGTTTGGACAGCGGCCAGCTCTAGGAAGGGTTCTGGTCGTCCCAAACGTCTTCCATTTAAGGATTATGGAGGCCACTGTGCTCTTAGGAACCTTAAGTGCAGCAGAATGTTTTTTTTGTAACCTTGGCCAGATCTGTGCCTTGCCACAATTCTGTCTCTGAGCTCTTCAGGCAGTTCCTTTGACCTCATGATTCTCATTTGCTCTGACATGCACTGTGAGCTGTAAGGTCTTATATAGGCAGGTGTGTGGCTTTCCTAATCAAGTCCAATCAGTATAATCAAACACAGCTGGACTCAAACGAAGGTGTAGAACCATCTCAAGGATGATCAGAAGAAATGGACAGCACCTGAGTTAAATATATGAGTGTCACAGCAAAGGGTCTGAATACTTAGGACCATGTGATATTTCAGTTTTTCTTTTTTAATAAATCTGCAAAAATGTCAACAATTCTGTTTTTTTCTGTCAATATGGGGTGCTGTGTGTACATTGAGGAAAAAAAATGAACTTAAATGATTTTAGCAAATGGCTGCAATATAACAAAGAGTGAAAAATTTAAGGGGGTTTGAATACTTTCCGCACCCACTGTGTGTATATATATATATATATATATATATATAACATAGAAGTCACTTTGTGTGTATAAATACACACGCATCACGCATTCATAGTGACTTCTGAATCACTATTTTACATATACACACACACATACACACATATCCTGCTTTTTCTACTTATCTTCAAATAAATTATTGGGCTTGAAATATTGATTTGAGTTTAAATGTTTTTTGTGAAGAAAAAGTAGTGTTAGAATCAAGTATACCAGACACTTTCTGCACTATCGAGTCATAACTCCTTGCTTATTTGTGAATTATAGACCTGATTATCGTGGGGCTAAAACTCTTCCAAACACTTAAAAGCACACAAAATTAACCTGCACTAACTCTCCTCTAATTAAAGGGTAAACCAATTATTGCAACAAAACTCTCCACTAGCCAGGAACAAAATCAGCAGACCCCCTGCCTTCAGGTAGCTGAGATTCACTCGTGGCAATTACAATGATTGAAAGTATTTATTTTATGCCAATCTGGGCTTTACAGACTCTGTATCCAAAAAATTACGCTTCATTAGCTAAACAGATTGCAAAATAAGTGACATATTGCTCTAGTGATGTCATTTCCTCCAGAATTCCCTCTGTTAAAATGTCAAACAGTTGTCAGAAAAATACATTTCTGCTTCAAGTGTTTGTTTTTTTCTCAGAATACTTCCTTTTTTGATTTGTTTTCGGTGGTACAGTACTGCTGGATTGATTTCGATGCCGGAAAGTGTTTGACTGTAACATCGACTCTTCACTAAGCTCCGCCCCCTTGGTTACGGTTGCTAGCTTACAAGCTCTGTAGAACATCATCATTTAGTGATGTATTGGAGATTTCAGTAAAATGGTTTCATTATTTTGCTTACATAGACTGTGAAGCATTTTTATCTGTGTTTTCTTTGAGAGAAATTGTTAAATGCCCCTGATTAAAATCTGCGAACGACTGTGAATCAGAATGAGACAAGAACAGAAAAGCCTCATCTGATGACGATTGCACCTGATACGTGAACATAACAGTTTCTGCATGCTATGTTATTCTGAACTCTTTAGTTGCTGACTTAAATGAAATACTTGAGCAAAAGTTTAACAACATTACTTTACCTTGGAGCAAATCCTGGTGGCCTTGCTGTTGTATACACTGGAAAAAATTATTTGTTTTCCATTAAAATGATCAAAAACTTCTTAGATCAAGATACATGTACTTGAGAAGCAAAACAACTTAAATCTTGTTTGCTGAAAAATTGAAAATGAAGTGAGTTTATGTTTAAAACAAGGACAAAATCTGCCAGTGAGGTCAGAAAAATCAACTTGTTTTCTCTTTCAATTAAGTTTATTTTTCTGATCCCACAGACCGATATTTGTCCAAATTTTATGCACAAACTCACTTAATTATATATATATATATATATATATATATATATATATATATATATATATATATATATATATATATATATATTTTTTTTTTTTTTTTTTTTTTTCAGAAAACACCTTTTTGCTGCTCAAAAATGCATCTTTATTTAAGAAATTTTAGATCTTTTTAATGGAAAACAGAACAAAATACTAAGCAATAACTTTTTTTTTGCAGTGTACATGTTCATTTTTTGAATAATCGGTTAATGCAAGTGATTTTGGAAAACTTTATATACGCTATACGTGATGTTTGTGAAATTCTGTCTAAATCTATCAAAACAGATATGACTTTAGAAAACAGCAAAAGCTTGTCTGATAATATGTTGGATAATGTAGTTGTTATGGTAGGATTGGTCAGTAACATTTATGGCTGGCTTAATAAAGCATAAATTGTTGTTTTTGAAGGATTTGAAACAATTTTCCCTCAGAAATAGCTAGTAAATTTAACAAATAATTACAAAGGAATGGCAAGTAACACAATAAATCAGAAGACATTTTAAAGTAGAAAGACTGAAATAATATCTTCTTATAAAACATGCTCCAATCATCATTTCCATCTGGTCACCGAGCATTTGAAGTTTTCCCATTTTATACTCTCTTTAATAGACCTTAGATTGAATACAGCAAATCTTCACTAAAACACATTGTGGAATAAGAGCAAGTCCTTCATTATCTAAGCTGTAAGTAAATCAATAGTTTTTCTCCTCCTCTGCAGACATGGCACTTCATTTGCCATTATTAAAGCATTAATCTTATGAAGAATGTGGAGGCAGTAATGCCAGTTGTACCATGTTCTTGGGTTTAACGGAATTACTCAAACATTTATGAGTATTGGGTAAGTGCTTCGATAAAAAAACCAGCAGAACAGTCGTTTCATTACCATCAAGTAATAGATGCTCTTGCATTACCGTCCAATGCAAGAAGCAAAACTTGGAGCCGTAGAGAATCATACTGCCTCTCGGTACAAGCAGCATTTGTCGTCGTTGGTCCACGAGAGCTTGTCAGTGCAGTACATTTTGTTATTTTGAACGATCTACCTTCTCCTTGAGATATTGTGTCCCATTGAGTGCTAGCCCCATTATGTCTGTGGCTCTGTGAGGGCTGGTTCAAGGCAGACTTCCTCTGAGTTTGTAAAAAATGTCACATAATGTTCATGAAAAAGAAGAGGATCCCCAGCATGCACTGTGTGTACCAAGGATGTGCATTATTCAGAAGTGACAGGATGATGAATTGTAATTTGAATTTGAATGTGAGGAAATAGAAATTCATACAACCTTTAATTTTAAGTAAGAAAAGCTAAATATGACAAGTCAAACTCTGGATTTTGGGTTGATAAAGACTAGTTTGATAGATGGATGAATGATAGATGGATGTATAGAACGATGAATGGATGGATGAATCGATTGATGAATGGAAGATAGATGGATGATAGAGCGATGGATGGATGGAAGATGGATGGATAGAACAGTTGATGGGTGGATTGATGGACAGGTGGATGGATGGATGAATGGATGGATGGAAGATAAATGGATGGATGGATAGAATGATGGATGGATGGATAGAACGATTGTTGGATGGATGGATGGATGGATGGAAGAGAAATGGATGGATCGATTGAACGATTCATGGATGGATGGATGGATGGATAAAACGGATGGATGGATGGATGGATAGATGGATGGATTGATGGATGGAAGATAGATGGATGATAGAGCGATGGATGGATGGAAGATGGATGGATAGAACAGTTGATGGGCGGATTGATGGACAGGTGGATGGATGGATGAATGGATGGATGGAAGATAAATGGATGGATGGATAGAATGATGGATGGATGGATAGAACGATTGTTGGATGGATGGATGGATGGATGGAAGAGAAATGGATGGATCGATTGAACGATTCATGGATGGATGGATGGATAAAACGGATGGATGGATGGATGAATAGATGGATGGAAGATAGATGGATGGATGGATGGATGGATGGAAGATGGATGGATGGATGGATGGATGGATGGAAGATAGATGAATGGAACAATTGATGGATGGATGGATGGATGGATGGATGGATCGATTGATGGATGGAAGATAGATAGATGATGGATAGAATGATGGATGGATGGATAGAACGATTGTTGGATGGATGGATGGATGGATGGATGGATGGATGGATGGATCGATTGATGGATGGAAGATAGATAGATGATGGATAGAATGATGGATGGATGGATAGAACGATTGTTGGATGGATGGATGGATGGATGGATTGATGGATGGAAGATAGATGGATGGATGGATGGATGGAAGATGGATGGATGGATGGATGGATGGATGGAAGATAGATGAATGGAACAATTGATGGATGGATGGATGGATGGATAGAACGATTGTTGGATGGATGGATGGATGGATGGATGGAAAAGAGATGGATGGATCGATTGAACAATTGATGGATGGATGGATGGATGGATGGAAGAGAGATGAATGGATGGATGGATTGAACAATTGATGGATGGATGGATGGATGGATGGATGGATGGATGGATGGATGGAAGATGGAAGGATGGATGGATGGATGGATTGGTGGATGGATGCGTGTATTGATGGATGGAAGATGGATGGATAGAACAATTGATGGATGGATGGATGGATGGAAGAGAGATGGATGGATGGATCGATTGAACAATTGATGGATGGATGGATGGATGGATGGATAGAACAATTGAACGATGGATGGATGGATGGATCGATTGAACAATTGATGGATGGATGGATGGATGGATAAAACAATTGAATGATGGATTGATTGATTGATTGATTGATTGATTGGAAGATAGATGGATGGATGATGGAAGATGGATGGATAGAACAATTGATGAATGGATGGATGGATGGATGGATGGATGGATAGAACAATTGAACGATGGATGGATGATGGATCGATTGAACAATTGATGGATGGATGGATGGATGGATGGATGGATGGATAAAACAATTGAATGATGGATTGATTGATTGATTGATTGATTGATTGATTGATTGATTGGAAGATAGATGGATGGATGGATGATGGAAGATGGAAGATGGATGGATAGAACAATTGATGAATGGATGGATGGATGGATGGATGGAACAATTGATGGATGGATGGATGGATCGATCGATTCAACAATTGATGGATGGATGGATGGATGGATGGATGGATGGATGAATTGATTGATTGATTGATTGATTGATTGATTGATTGATTGATTGATGGATGGATGGGTGGATGGACGCGTGTACGGATGGATGGATTGATGGATGGAAGATAGATGGATAGATGGATGGACGGATAGGTGGATGGATGGAAGATGGATGGATAGAGTGATGGATGGACGATAGATGGATGGATGGATGGATAGATGGATGGATGGATGGATGGATAGAACAATTCATAGATGCATGTATGGATGGATGGAACGATGGATAGATAAAAAGAAACTTGAGAATGTGACATTACCCTTCTCGAGAGCATTGGACAGTAATCTGTGTGGTGCAGGATGACTCATCAGTATCTTTGGTCTGAAAATATTGGTTGAAAAATAGTTCATTTTAAAAGTGTATCAACTTTTAGGACACAAAACCCCATTTTAGTTTCAAGGGAAACTGATTGACCAGCAAGTATTATGAGAGTCATACAGGAAAAGCTTCCCAGCTGTATCTCCTCATAATATTTTGTTCCATTTTTTTTCTCTTTCAAATTTTAAACAGATTTTTGTGTATCAGCATCTACATCAGCAATTTATTTCACAGCACAGATTCTGTCGGAAAGGCCTGGATCTCAGGCATCTCAGGATGTTTTGTACCCAGCAAATAGGGAAATATTTAGCTTTCCTCTGGCGACCCTCCATTTCAACACATTCTGGAAAAATCCATTTATCAAAGCAATTCAAACAGATGCCTTTGATACGTTACTTATCCCACCACTGCCTGACATCGCAATTTGTCATTTTTCCGTTCAGAACGCTCTGTCCCAAAATAGCGCTGCACGACTCGGAGCAGCACAACCTGAAGGAAAATACACAATGGGTCAGGAATGATGATGCAATATCTGCAATTAAAGCTGACCTGTTTGACGAGTCAGATTACAGACTTTCATTACAGTGTGACAATTAGTTAGACAATTATTAATTGATAGTTTTTTTTGACTCATGCTTGTTATTAAAACTAAATATGATACTCTGACAAGCGTAATATGTCATAATATTGTGAATAATACCTTTTTTGACTAATTACAGACTCTTTACCTGTAGGAATATTCTTCCTAGCATGGCGAAATAATTACATGTTTCAGCTATGCTAATGTTGAAAACGTGTTGCACCTGATGGAGTGATTTAAAGTGTCATGAAGCATCTGATTTTAGTGCAGGTCAGTTCTCTGCAGCTCTGAATCAGAGGTTAACCTGGAGGGAAGGAGAGATCATGGATCATGCGCCCCAATCAGCTTTATTTTGCTTCAGTGAGGTTAAAGGAATAGTTCAACTCACAGATAAAATCCTGTCATTATTTAATCAACCTCATGTCGCTCTAAACTCATATGACTGTGTTGTTTGCTATTTTCCATGCAAATGCAATGAATTTACCATTAAAAAAGAAATTGTACAAATGTCTTTTCATACAGGCTTTGTGCGAGAAGAAGCAATTGTGTGATTTGTAGTGTATTATTTATATATGATTATAGCTTTTGTTAATATTTTAAATTAGCTTTTATTTTTATATATATTATATTTACATGCTAGCATGATTTAACATGTTCCTAACATGATTTAGCGTGTTGCGGTCATATTTCTGGCATGAATTAACACATTGCTAGCATGATTTAGTATAGTGTAAATGTGTTGCTAACATTATGAGGTTTAGCATGCTAGGTAGTAGCATGTTTCTACCATGATTTGGTAAATTGCTACCATGATTTAATATGTTGCTAACATGATTTAGCACATTGCTATCATGTTCCTAGCATAAATTAACACATTTCTAGCATGTTTTAACATGTTGCTACCATGATTTAGTACAATGTTTACATGTTGGTAACATGATTTAGTACATTGCTAACATGATTTAACATGTTGCTAACATGATTTAACACATTGCTATCATGTTCCTAGCATAAATTAACAAATTTTTAGCATGTTTTAGCATGTTGCTAGCATGATTTAGTACAATGTTCACATTGCTAACATGATTCAGCACATTGATAACATGATTTAACATGTTGCTAACATGATTTATCACATTCCTGGCATGTTTCTAGCATGATTTAGCACATTGCTATCATGTTCCTATCATAAATGAACACATTTCTAGCATGTTTTTGCTTTTTGCTAGCATGATTTAATACAATGTTCACATGTTGGTAACATAAATTAACACATTTCGAACATGTTTTATCATGTTGCTATAGCATGATTTAGTACAATGTTCACATTGCTAACATGATTTAACATGTTGCTATCATGATTTACCACATTGCTGGCATGTTTCTAGCATTAGTTAGCTGATTGCTAGCATGTTTTAGCATGTTGTTAACATGTTGTTAACATGATTTAGTATGAAGTTCACATTTGCTAACATGGTTTATTACTATCATGTTTCTAGCATGAATTAGCACATTGCTGGCATGTTTTAGCATGTTGCTAACATGATTTAGTATGATGTTCACATGTTTGCTGACATGATTTAACACATTGCTAGCATTTTTTAACACATTGCTAACGTGTTTTAACATGTTAATAGTATGTTTCTACCATGGTTTGACTTTGCTAACATGATTTATCACATTGTTTGCATGTTTCTAGTATGCATTAGCACATTGCATACATGTTTCAACAATTTTAACATTATTTAACACATTGCAGGCATGTTTCTATCATGTAATTAGCACATTGTTAGAATTTTTAACATGTTGCTAGCCATGATTTAATACCATGTTAACATGTTGCTATTGTGATTTAACACATTGCTAACATGGTAGAAACATGTTAACAACATTCTAATGCTAACACTATGTTAAAACATGATTTGACACATTGCTAACATGTTTTAACATGTTGCTAGCATGATTTAACACATTGCTATCATGTTTCTAGAAATGATTTAACACATTGCTAATATGTTTTCGCATGTTGCTTTCATGATTTCACATGTTCCTAACATGATTTGACACATTGCTGTTTCTAACATGAATTAGCACGCTTGTTAGCATGTTGCTAGCATGATTTAGTACCATGTTAACATGTTGCTATCATGATTTAACAAATTGCTAACATGATAGAAATATGTTAACAACATTCTAATGTTAACACCATGTTAAAACATTATTTGGCACATTGCTAACATGTTTTAACATGTTTCTAGTATGATTTAACACATTGCTAATATGTTTTAGCATGTTTCTTTCATGATTTCACAACGTTCCTAACATGATTTGACACATTGCTGTTTCTAGCATTATTTAGCACATTGCTAGCATGTTTCTAGTATGACTTAACACATGGCTAACATGTTTTTAACATGTTGTTAGCATGATTTACAGTAGTACCATGTTAACACCTTTTGCTATCGTGATTTAACACATTGCTAGCGTGTTTCTAGTATGATTTAACACATTGTTAATGTTTTAGCATGTTTCTTGCATGATTTAAGACATTGCTCTTGTGTTTCTACTTAAATAGGATTTTGGTAACACTGATAATTTGTTAATGAATCATTGTTTTGAGTCAAATCTTTGAATCGATTGATCCATTTCACAAAGTTGGGCAGTGTTTCCCAAAAGAATCGTAAGCAGATTGTAAAAACCATTCATTCACAAACTGGAATGAACCAGTTCTCAGTGATCAGGTTGCAGTGGTGAGGATTATCAGTGAATAATGAGTTAAATTAGATCCTCACACAGAAGAATATATATCACACAAGTTGTATGAACTACTTTCTTGATGCTTTTATGGTGCCTTTGCATCTTAAAAGCTTCAAAAGCATCAAAGCTTCAGCCCATTTCTTTTAATTGCATGGAAAAGAGTGACCAGCACAATGCAAAATTACTCCTTTTGTGCTCAATGCGAGAAGGAAAATCTTCTGGCTTTGCACATGAAAGGTGGATAAATAAGCCCAAAAATTTCATTTTTTGAGGGCGAACTGTTTCTTTAACCTTTCAAAGAATGTGTTGTAGAGTTTCATGACCCTTTAAAATCAGCCGAAGAGTGCCACAAATGAACAATAAACTGAGGCGCCACTTCAAAACATCGTCAAGATAAGAGTCAGAATGAAAAATTGCCTTCTGTCCTTTTCTTAGCCAGCAGCTACGATAACAACGTCGCTTTTCAGAACGTGTTCTCGCAGAAATGCGCATACGTTTGCATGAGGAATGGCTGAGAGTCACTTTTCTTGACCTGATGAATGGATTCAGTGCGAGCGTGAGTAATGCATTTGTCTCATTTTGGGAAATTGCTAAAGCATATCTGTAGATTTCTCTTTCTTCAGCAGCCGGCTTCAGAGATACAGGGCTGTAGTCAAATACAGATTGACGACAAAAAGACAAAACATGTCAGAATCAAGGAGAGGCTTTCTAACAAAGTCTGATTGGCGAGCCGGTGCTCTGTATGCGAGGCCAATCGGAGCACACTTATTTACTCAACCTTCAGAGCGTACCGTGCTAATTGGATAACGCAGTCCGGTCAGATGTGAGCGCTATGTGTTTGAGTAATTGGCCTGTCTTGCTTCTCCTAAATAGTGTCTGCCCAGTCATTTAACTTTGAAGTGTCTTCGGCGCGCACACGTGCAAGGTTTTGCATGCTGAGAATCAACATTCTTTGATGTACAGTGTCATCTTGTAACCATAATTCGCCTTACGAGTCTGGGGAGAAAAAGCTCAAGCTCTTTCGTTAGTGTCAGTGCGGTTGATAAATGACATGTCGGACTAGCAGAGCCATTTGCTCTAAATTGATGAAAAAATTTCACTGAGATGTTTTCTTAAACGGGACCTATTATGCAAAAGTCACTTTTACATGGTGTTTGAACATAACTGTGTGCTGGCCGTGTGTAAACAATAGAGGTCGACCGATATTTTACAGATACCGATAACTAGGTTGGACCATACTTGCCGATAACCGATTAATCTGCCGATAGTTTTTAAAATGGATACTGGATAAAAACTAATAATAATAATAATAATAATAATAATAAAATAACACTAATTAAAACAGTGCTGAACTTTTTTTTTTAAATAAGTACTGAACCATGAAAATGTGCTAAATGAAATAAATATAATATGAATAAATATTGAAGTAAACAAAAGACATTCAAACTGAAACAAAAGTTAACTCTGAAAATGTATTAGTAAATGTTTATTATATTATTTATTATACAGCATTATTAACCCTATGGTGTTGTTATTTCAACAGTTGTATAAAGTTGATCATCTTTAGTTATCTGCAGAAAGAACTGAAATATATATTATATGTAGCCTATAGTCTCTTAATTTCTTTGTCTCTATTTTAGAAACATGTGATGATCATCTAATCCAAATACCAAAATATGTATTGTAGTGATGATAAAGAAATTAAATCGTTTTGATTTGTTTATGTTTCTGTCGGCTTCATGAACTTATCTGCTTTAACACGTCGCTTTAAATATGCAACTTCGCTGGCTAATGAAAGCATAAAAGTGACCAGCTGAATATACACTAGTGCAAATAGATGAAAACAATCGTGACATTAAACATTTGGGTCAGATTTGCGTGCATTTTGTCATATTGTTTCAAACGCTTGAGGTGGCGTCCTCTCAGCCTGATCGCAAACATAGGGTAGCCTAGTACTGCTGTTCTTTCTCTGCTGATGCAGCATCTAGTCAGCAAATGAATTAACTTTATAATGATATGACATCATGTACTGTAGTGTACTGTATTCATACCATTTTGCAGTCGGTGTTTTAAATGCCTATCTGAAGCGCAGTGTTAGTATTTATTCGGCCTCTAGAGGCTGCTGTTCTACTGTATGATGATGAGCAGACCCTTTTAGCCGCTCCAGTCTATGCTCCAGTCTCCTAATATAGCTCTTGCAATGGACACAACCTGGAAAAACTATCGGCAAGGATTTTTGCCAATAAACGAATGTTCCACCTATTCCAACTATCGGTGCCGATTAATCGGCAAAACCGATAAATCGGTCGACCTCTAGTACATAACCACCCTATAATGATAAAAATCCACATGCTCCTTTTTTTAAAAAACCTCAACAGTTCATTTTCTGCACGATGTGACGTCATACTGCCCAAGCCCCGCCCATGACTGCTGACGGACTCTGCCTTATTAGCATAGACCCCGCCCTGAGCGACACTGTCCACCATTGTCTCGATGCCGGATTGAGTGATTGAGGTGTTTTGAGTGAACATAACAGTCTTCATTTACTCCCAACATCTGAGCCGCTTGTAGACGCAGTGGATTAGTTTGATTTTTGAAGGGAATGAGCCACAGATCTACTGTAATATACACATGCGATTTCTGTCCCTGCTGTTCACAGATATAACCGACTGTGTTTAAGTGAACTTTGTGTGTTTTTGACATAACCTTGTGTGTATTTGACAGTTTAAACACAATAAGACATGAAAGAGAAGTTAGTTTAATGCTCACGAGACGGGCCGACTGACAGCCAGCTTTCTGTGTGCGTGTTTCAGATGTGTGCGCTCAGAAAACAATATATCAGAAGTTTAAGCTGATATAGCTTTAAAATGCATGCAGATAATAAACTTTCATGATGAAGAAGAACCGCAATGTCCGTGAGCGTGATCATGATTTTTTAAGTATTTGGCAGGAGTATCCGATGCAGGAAGGAGCAGTGATAATGGAAAAGGGGCGGGGAGCAGAAGCTCATTTGCACATGCACGAAAATGGTAATTTACTATATTTATTTTCTTGGTCAGTGTTGTTGTGGGTTTTGGTTCTTCTGCTGTTGTCAGCTGTGAAGGACCTTTGAAATAACTGAAATCATTTGGCGAAGTGATATGGAACTGTAATGCGATCAAGACCTGCGTGGGACTACTTTAGCTGTGCGTTTCCCTGAAAATAATTCCACAAATTATTCATTTAAGAGCAGTGAGTGATTTTCTCTTTTTCTTTTGTTGTTTGATTAACATTATTGACACAGACAGCAGCAGGTTTATTAGGCTGCTGTCACTTTAAGAGCGAATGCATGGATCCAATATACTGTAGGCCAATTTCACAAGAATTGGAAATTACATCACCAAATATCAAATATCACTTCTTACCTTTTCTGTTTTGTCTGTTTTCCAAGTTGCTGTTATATAATCTACAGATAAATTAATTTGTACTTGTTTGTATCTTATACGGCCACTCAGACCGTATTTACCAGCGGGTGGTTTTAATTCACCAGCTGTCGTGTCACAGAAATATGTACTCATTCAGTAATTCCCTTGCTAATATCACCATATGACAAGCATTTATTTAGATTAAATCCAAATTCCCAGTACACATGCACTGTTATGTTCAGATATATTTTGGTTTCACCATTCTATTCTGTTGGGATTAGTTACATAATATTCTTATGACTTTAATACAAGTTTGAAATATATGATTATAATAGCATGTATTAATCTCACGACATATCCTGCATTCAAGCATATATTATAACTCATCCTGACAGATTAAAATGATGAAACTAAGACAATTTATTTCCAAAACCACAGACTTTAAGTTGATGATGACAGGAGTGTATGTGAGTGAATGTGATAATGTCATTGAGATGACAGAAGTGTTGCCGTTTATGATATCCAGAAACAGACAGTATTCACATCCAGGGTCTGTCTTCTTGTTATTACCTGGTTAATGAGAAATGTCATGTAGTTAATCTTAATTTTAAGTTGTTAATCTGTTTTACTGATAAAATCATTTTTCTATACGAGTTTGTGTCCGTACTGTATGTTTGTGCATTTGAAAGCACAGGATAGAGTATGTGCTTTCCGTACATAAACGTAATTTTGTGGCAAAAAACATATAAATAATTTGTCATTTTTATCCTATTGTTTACTATATTTATTTGCTTAGTGTCATTGTGGGTTTTGGTTCTTTTGCTGTTGTCAGCTGTGAGGACCTTTGGAATAACTGATATCATTTGGCAAAGTGATATAGAACTGTAATGTGGTCAAAACCTGCCTCAAACTACTTTAGCGTTTTGCGTTTCCCTGAAAAAAATTGCACACCTTCATCAGATGTTTGTCAGATTCGAGCATTCAACAACCCTGTAGTATAAAAACAAGATAAGCAGCATCATTTTGAATTAGTTCTTAAATGTAGCTCTTAATTAGAGTTTTGTAGTCTTACTAATTAATCAAAAAGACAGTTTAAACATTCTCATGTTATTTAATTCATACAAATACATTGATTCCCAAACTGGTTCTTGTTAGGCTCAGAGAGAGCAGCTGTCATGTATGAAATGGCTTCGCAAACAGTAATTTCAACCACACAGTGTCATTATTTCTGTCTTACAATCATTCATATTATCACAGAAGTTCTGGGATAAAGGTTTATAGTTCAGATATAAACACTGATGTTCTATGGTAGCGATCAAAATAGAGTATATCAACTTTTGAAAGCAACTTGATGCTGATTGTATTGATTACATCATTACCACAGTAGGTGGCGACACGGGGCAGTTTAAAGGATTTATTGAATCATTCATTCAAGAGATTTGTTCAAAAACGCTGATTCATCCACTAATGAAACAAGTGAAGTCTTAGAGTGAGTCAATGATTCAATCATTTATTCAAACCAATTAAAAAAAAAAAAGTACTGCAATTTAATTAAATATTTTTAAATAGACTATAAATAGACGCCTGTTACACCATACGTTTTCTTTCTCAACTGTTTATGTTCACTTAAGACAAAACCGACTGTTTACGAGGTTATTTTGACATAATTTTGTGTGTATTTGTTCATTCAAGTGCAAGAAGACGTGAAAGAGAACTAAATTCAGTATTCGCATGCCGTATGAGAGGCGGCTTGTGCGCGCTACACAGAAAACAGTGCCTTTTTCGTGTCTTCATGCCCTTCAAATGTTTAAAACCACATTAATTGTGCGCACAGGAATCGATAAGGAGAATCGGAATTAAATTTTATCACAAGTATCCGATTCCTGAGCTTAAGAATCAGATTCCAGAATTGGAATTGATTATCGATTCCCAACCATTGACTCATCGTCATGTCATGGCGTACAGGTAATTAATGACAGAATTCTCAATTTTAAGTATTCTGTCCCTTTAAATGTGCTTATTTTAACTTTATATCTGGGAATTATTTATTTATTTGAATTTATTTGAATATACACAGATACAATATACATAGATAAAGCTGAAAACAACAGCCATGTGATGCCTAAAACCAAAACATGAGTTCAAGTTTGTTGCTGAATTAACCGAGATCTGTTAGCTCTCTTAAAAACGAGATAGCTCTTCCTCAATATGCATCATTTCAATACTCCCTCGTCAAATCAGGTGTGGAACTGCTTCGTTTTATTCCGTCCATATGAAACCTGCACAAATTGAATTAAATTTGATGTATTGATGTATTGTTGTATTGCTCAGGAGAATTCATTGAGTTCTCAGTTAGGTTTTGTTTATCCTACAGTGTCAGTAGGATGCTTCTTCTAAATGAGACAATTGTTGACAGTGAATGAGCTGTAAAATACATGGTTCTGTTTGAGTTGATTTTGAGATCTTTGCCTTTTGATCGCAGACTTTAGTGTCTTGGCATATGCGAGCACTGCGCAGCATTGAGATCGCTTGTTTCCATTGCACCTCATTTATTGTACCTAAAGCATCAAGATTGCCACTGAACACATTTGCTGTCATGGCTACTTTTATAATAGTTGTTTGCATAATTATAGTTATATTTAATTCAACTGGTGAGAAAAAGCAAAAGCTTTGATGAGATACTGTTTCTCCCCAAAGCTTTTGCTTTTTCTCAGCAGATGTAACACTTCACATATTAAACATAACTATATACATATGAAATGTAAACAATTACTATAGCGGCAACCTTTTTATTTATTTAGTTATGTTTAGTATGTAGTCATTATATATATATATAGTAGTGGCCAAAAGTGATGTCACACCAGGAAAATCTTAACATCTTAACCCCTCAATAAAAATGTGTAAAAAGATTTGGTAAGCATATTGCATAGTGGTGCATGGAGTCAATTGTTTGAAATGAAATATGACAAATTATGCCAACATAATTTTTGACCAAGCTGTCATAAAAAGAAGTTATCAACATTCAAAAACAAGAACCAACAAAATATTAATAAGTGATTATGTTGAAGATATGCTTTTTCCAGTCAGCTTTCTGCATAGTAAAATAAAACCTGTAAATGCCAAATAATTTTGTCAGGTAAATACCTTCACTAAGTTTTGTGTTTTTTTTCTTTCCTCAAACTTAGAATATTGAAAAAAAAAAAAAAAAAAAAAAAAATATATATATATATATATAATATTTTATTTTGATGGTTTAATCAAGCTTGTAGGGTCATTAAAAACACTACACACACATTATCTTGCTGTCAATGCAGGCCTCTAGCCTGGTAATACCAGACTCTGCTACTTCACTTTGCTTCGTAGACAGAGTCTGGAATGGCATAATAGAGAAGTGTTTTCTCTCTCGCTAGGGGACGCTTGTCTGAAGTTTAAAATCATTGGTTACCCGTAAGCCAGTCAGATACGTTTAGTTATGACGTATGTTATCCGCCTGTACAGCCGCATCGAAGCACAGACATCATGCATCGAACTCAAATCTATGATTGAACTTCCACTGTAAACCTGTTGTAAACACATGATGATGCGAGCGAAATACCGGAGTGAACATGGCTGTAAACGACTTTTGCAGATTATGCGAAGTTAATGCATCCCGAAGTTTGCATCCCGTGTCTCGTTTCCCATTTCCGCGGTCGTTTCGGTTTTCGATTTCTCTAACCTACAATGTAAAACTCGGCGCTTAGCATCTACGTCACGGCTCTCAGCCCGCCCTCTGTTCGTTGATTGGCCCGGCTGTTTCCAGACCGGTGGCAAACACAAAGCTATGACGCTGTATCAGACTGAGTACAGAAGCGAAATGAAATTGAGCGGAAGTAGGAAGTCTGACGTAGTCAGGCTAGCAGGCCTCACTAAGCCATCAGATTTCATCAAAAATATCTTAATTTGTGTTCTGAAGATGAACAAAGGTCTTACGGGTGTGGAGCGACATGAGGGTGAGTAATTAATGACAGAATTTTCATTTTTGGGTGAACTAACCCTTTAAGGGGTAAACAAGGTACAAAAGTGTGCCATTTGAAAAGTTATCGCCGCAATGACAACTGTTATACCTTTTTTTCTGAGAATGTATATATAATATCAGTCTACTGTATGTTCTCAATGGAGACAGCAAAGTAAACATGAGGAAAACATATTAAATGATGTTTTTTTGAAAACGGGTAGGGTTGCAATTTGTACAGTACAAAAATCATTGTTTATGGAAAGTCCCCATAAAACATGGAAACCCAACGTGTGTGTGTGTGTGTGTGTGTGTGTGTGTGTGTGTGTGTGTGTGTGCGTGTGTGCGTGTGTGTGTGTGTGTGTGTGTGTGTGTGTGTGTGTGTGTGTGAGAAAGTGTGAGTCAGCCAGCCAGCAAAAACCAATAAGACCGAAAATCTCTTATTGGCACTCTCTTTGGGATAATTCCCATTTTTCTCCAGTGTTTGATTGTTCTTCACTCGTGGTAATTAATCCCTCAGATCCGCTGGCTGTCCGCAGCCTCAAAAGGTTTATTATTCGGTACAAACAACAATTAACAATATTATTGCAGGCATGTAGCAATTTCTGTTTTCTTAGTGGAGAAAACAGAGACTTTTGAGACTTAAAATCCGGTCCAGTTTTCTGTTGAATCTGTCCGTACAAACTGAGGATGACGCTGCTTGGCGCTTTAAGTGACCTCTGCTTAACCACACATTATATTTGCATATGGTTTCACTCAACCATCTTAATATCCCACCGGATTTGACTATACAATTTTCTGCTAATTGCCCCGAGGCCAGGTGAGAGATGTGCTCATCAAATCATTAATTCCAGCTCCAGCATTGCAGTAATTCAATTTCTCAGAGTCTTAAATAATAAGTCGTCTTAAAGGAAACATGAAACGACATTTGCAACGCATTTAAAGCAATATTTCGCCATGTGACGTATTTTAGAGCAAAGCAAAATAATTTAGGATGGGAATTGATTGGGATTTGATTGAATTGTGAAACGTTGGGCTTTGATATTATTGGTTAATATTGTTTTTCCCACTCCTGCAGCCTTGATTACATCAGCGGGAAAGTCATTTCAGGGTGGAGAATGTTATTGCACTTTGATGAAAATATGAAAAAAGTTTTTTCCTTTGGAATAACGTGCGTTGAATAAATTGAGAGCAGGGATGTTATGTAAGAAAGTAAATAAGGTTGATTTTTGATTTCATGTTTACATTAAAAAGCAGTGGTATGCCAATGAAATTGCAAAAAAATAAAATAAATAAATAAAGCTATTTTTAGAAAGGTTTCAATTAGATTTCAAACTGTTGATTGAGGAAATGTATATCAAAACTCAAGCAATCCGATTGTGGTTCTCTTTGGTGCCCCGTGTAGTGCATTTTGCAACCACAAAAATCACCTCAATATCTCAGTCAATATTTTCATGTTGACTTTAATATGTTTGTTCATTTGCTTGTTTGTAATCTCATCAAGTGCACTAGGATCTGCCCAGCTGCCACAGTTTAGCTGCTCCCCAAATGCTCATGGTACTTCTGTGAAATGATATTTTAAAATCGTTGAGGCTCATTGATCTTTTCCAAGTTCAAATCGAATTTCAGAGAGCTTCACATCCTAAAGGCAGGACTGGCCGTGTTAGCAAGACAATGAGTTTTTATGAAATAGGAAGAAGTGACTCATTCTTTATGTCTTGTTGTGTAAACCAGAGTAGAGTAGGCGAGCGGTGTAAAGTGGGCACGACTCCTGGGAAAGAGTATTGTCAAGCCAGCTAGGAATAAAATACAGTGGACCAAAATAGTATCTGGACTTTTTTTGGCCACACTTAAAAATGTTTGAATTTTTGCATTAGATAATATGTAACCAACCAGTATTTGCATACAAGTTATTCTGAACTAACTTCAATTTTTTTTGTTTTACATTTTTTTGAATAATATAGCCATTAATTTATCATGCAACCCTGACAAGCTCTCTTGTGAACAGTTTGGGATAAAAATTATATTTTCTCAAAAGAAAAAAAAAAAGAAAAAAGAAAAAAAAATCATTAGTGTTAATATAAATTAATTAAATTATTTTTTATTTTATTTTATTTATTTATCAAACTGTTTATAGTAATATTTCTCTAATACAAAAAGTATATTTTCTGAAAAGAAATTAAAAAAACACATTTATTTTATTTTATTTTATTTTATTTTATTTTATTTTATTTTATTTTATTTTATTTTTTTTTTTTTTTATTTTTTTTTTTTATTTTATTCAAACTGCTTATAGTAATACTTCTCTCTTCTCATACAGGTTAACAGGATTCCAGGTGCCGGCTCCTGTCACAAGTACCGGATCCATTTTTTCCTTGCGTCTTACCAGCGACTTTGCTGTAAGCGCCCATGGATTTAAAATATATTATGAAGGTAAGGAACATAACAAAACCTTTAATTTTCTCTGCTTTTTATCATGGCTTTTGAGGTTGGAGATGCAAATTGCACACTGTAGCGGTCAATTGAAAGCGTATTCATCATACAAGTGTTTGACAGCAGGCAGTGGGCGTAAAGCTAGAGGAGTGCAAAGCAATATATTCATTCCTTAATACTCTATTAATAACTATTATTGTAGGGAATGAATCCTTTTTACTTTGGGTGATGTGTTTTCTGTCAGGTCCAGTATAGTTTACGCTGTCTCTTCCTTCACAAAGCCTTGTCTGAAAGTTTATATTCATGTGGAGGTTAGATTGATGTATGAAGGTTATATCTGCCTGATGTAATTTGAGTACTTGTTTTGAAGTTGGCGTATTATTGGCCTTGAGTAGTTTCAATTCTCTGGACTGTTTGAAGAGTGTGGGTTGCTGGGATTGCAAGTTCTTTGTTCAGGTTGTTAATTTACTAGGGCATTTTGGGTGGTTCTGGATGATTGCTAATTCATTGTTGTGGGTGTTGAGTTGCTAGGTAATTGTTGGTGTTTTCTAGTGTGTTCTGGGGGATTGTTAGTTTCAAGTTAAGGGTGGTTCTGGGTGGATGGAGACAGATAGTTGAATGGACCGGTCGACAGATAGATGGGTGTTAAAATCATTCTATATGTTGCTCAAAGTCCAATCAGTTAGAAAGGTGAAAGAAACCTGAGTCAGAACATCTTGTGCCGTGTAGTTTTGTGTTCAGAAAGCTTGAATGTGTCTCCATTGTGCATCACACTATTCAGGCTTTATTTCAAAAGGCAAAGGAAAATCAGACTTTCCATTATACATACCCTCTAAAATACTGTCTTTCTCTGGTCAGCCTGGTCTTGGATCACTTAATTCACCCAAAAGGTAATGTTTAAAATCTGAGCAGATGTTGCACTGTGCCATCAAATTTATTTCAGCCTCTGGCCATGATTGGTTGGGTTTGCAAGCGTCTGGGTCATCTACACCCTCAGTGACTGTCATTTCGCAACCAGTGGCCATCTTCCATCACTCTCTCCACCTGTTATCCTCCTGACCTGACCACAGCATGCCACCCCATCTGCTCCATCTTTACAGTCTGAATTATTCAGTCCCATTGACCAGTCTGGGCTTTGGCGCACGCTTTTGTGTTTAATGTGTTTCTGAATTTTATGGGTTTTGGAATATTAATCCTGCAGGTTATTGCACTCCAGAGGGCCTGGGAGTCCCAGTGAATTCACAATGACTTTATCTCATTGTCATTCATTCCAATAGATTGATTTACGTAATTGAAGAGCTTGGGGCTCTTTTAACGTCTGGTTTAGACCATTTTCATGAATACACAGGCTTTGCTAGGTTATATTTTGGAAAGTATCTATGTGATAACCGGCAAGTCTCTTACCTGTTTGGATTTTGCCATGGTTTGTAGGGTGTTCTAGATAGTTAATAGGGTATTTATGATGGTTGCTATGTGTTTGCCCCAAGTCTCTTTGATATTCTTGGTTGATATTCTTGGTTCATGAGTTAATAAGTGAAAAGAGCCCATAATGGTCACTATGATGTTTGTGTCTGTGAAATGGTTTGTAGGGTGATCTAGATAGTTAATAGGATATTTTGGATGGTTTCTAGGTGTTTGCCCCCGAGTCTCTTTGATATTCTCTGGGATCTATAGGTCCCAACATGAGTTAATGAGTGAAAAGAGCCCATAATGGTCACTGTAATGTTTAGAGTGGTTTGTAGGGTGTTCTAGATACAAACCCAATTCCAAAAATGTTGTGACACTGTACAAATTGTGAATAAAAAAGGAATGCAATAATTTACAAATCTCATAAACTTATATTTTATTCACAATAGAATATAGATAACATATCAAATGTCATGCCAAATATTGGCTCATTTTGGATTTCATGAGAGCTACACATTCCAAAAAAGTTGGGACAGGTAGCGATAAGAGGCTGGAAAAGTTAAATGTACATATAAGGAACAGCTGGAGGACCAATTTGCAACTTATTAGGTCAATTGGCAACATGATTGGGTATAAAAAGAGCCTCTCAGAGTGGCAGTGTCTCTCAGAAGTCAAGATGGGCAGAGGATCACCAATTCCCCAATGCTGTGGCGAAAAACAGTGGAGCAATATCAGAAAGGAGTTTCTCAGAGAAAAATTGCAAAGAGTTTGAAGTTATCATCATCTACAGTGCATAATATCATCCAAAAATTCAGAGAATCTGGAACAATCTCTGTGCGTAAGGGTCAAGGCTGGAAAACCATACCGGATGCCCGTGATCTTCGGGCCCTTAGACGGCACTGCATCACATACAGGAATGCTACTGTAATGGAAATCACAACATGGGCTCAGGAATACTTCCAGAAAACATTGTCGGTGAACACAATCCACCGTGCCATTCGCCGTTGCCAGCTAAAACTCTATAAGTCAAAAAAGAAGCCATATCTAAACATGATCCAGAAGCGCAGGCGTTTTCTCTGGGCCAAGGCTCATTTAAAATGGACTGTGGCAAAGTGGAAAACTGTTCTGTGGTCAGATGAATCAAAATTTGAAGTTCTTTTTGGAGAACTGGGACACCATGTCATCTGGACTAAAGAGGACAAGGACAACTCAAGTTGTTATCAGCGCTCAGTTCAGAAGCCTGCATCTCTGATGGTATGGGGTTGCATGAGTGCGTGTGGCATGGGCAGCTTACACATCTGGAAAGGCACCATCAGTGCTGAAAGGTATATCCAAGTTCTAGAACAACATATGCTCCCATCCAGACGTCGTCTCTTTCAGGGAAGACCTTGCATTTTCCAACATGACAATGCCAGACCACATACTGCATCAATTACAACATCATGGCTGCGTAGAAGAAGGATCCGGGTACTGAAATGGCCAGCCTGCAGTCCTGATCTTTCACCCATAGAAAACATTTGGCGCATCATAAAGAGGAAGATGCGACAAAGAAGACCTAAGACAGTTGAGCAACTAGAAGCCTGTATTAGACAAGAATGGGACAACATTCCTATTCCTAAACTTGAGCAACTTGTCTCCTCAGTCCCCAGACGTTTGCAGACTGTTATAAAAAGAAGAGGGGATGCCACACAGTGGTAAACATGGCCTTGTCCTAACTTTTTTGAGATGTGTTGATGCCATGAAATTTAAAATCAACTTATTTTTCCCTTAAAATGATACATTTTCTCAGTTTAAACATATGTCATCTATGTTGTATTCTGAATAAAATATTGACATTTGAAACTTCCATATCATTGCATTCTGTTTTTACTCACAATTTGTACAGTGTCCCAACTTTTTTGGAATTGGGTTTGTAGTTGATCAGGGTGTTTTGGATGGTTTCTAGGTGTTTGCCCCCAAGTCTCTTTGATATTCTTGAGGATCTATAGATCCCAACATGAGTTAATGAGTGAAAAGAGCCCATAATGGTCACTATGATGTTTTGGCGTGGTTTGTAGGGTGTTCTAGATAGTTAATAGAGTGTTTTTTATGGTTTCTAGGTGTTTGCCCCAAGTCTCTTTGGTATTCTCTGGAATCTATAGATCTCAGCATGGGTTAATGAGTGAAAATAGCCCACAATGGTCACTGTGATGTTTAGAGTGGTTTGTAGGGTTTTCTAGATAGTTAATAGGGTATTTTGGATGGTTTCTACTTGTTTGACCCTAAGTCTCTGTGATACTCTCGGGGATCTAAAGGTCCCAACATGGGTTAATGAGTGAAAAGAACCCATCTATGATGTTTTGGCATGGTTTGTAGGGTGCTCTAGGTAGTTGCTAGGTGGTTGCTAGGGTATTTTGGATGGTTTCTAGATGTTTGCCTTCAAATCTCTTTGATATTCATGGGGATCTATAGTCAATCTATGTTCAAGTCTTTAGAAAAGCAAAAGCATGCCTCATCTTGACTATAATTTCAGGTATAATTTGTGTCCGTAGCACGAACGGTGAGGGCTTAAGAGTTATGAGTCCTAGCAAGCAGCAATAACAAGGGTTTGGTTCGTGTCCAATGGTTTTAATGTGCTGGTGATTCAACATTTATGAGAGAGAGATGGACACACACAGGGGAACAGAAATCTCATTTTGGTTCCTGTCAGTTTTCCGTCATGTCGAAACAACCGAAACCAAGTTTGACAGTCAGTGCGTGCGCTTTGATTAATGTGTCTATCGCCATCCGGTACGAGTCAGCTTCTGTGTGTAGAGTTAGATGCGAAACCTCAACCTTTCTGTCTGCCCTTCGATTGAATGCCAATGACTCTGGAAATACCATGTGCCATGATCAACATGCTAATGCTCGGCCATCAAAACGTGCATTAACAGTCCTCCCTGCAAAGCGTCTGTCGTCTAAATGCTAGGACAAGCCAAAACATTGATTCAGAAACATTTGCTGGGATGCCCAAAGAGCGCTCGTTTATGGAAATGTGAGCCACATGAAAACACAGCAGAAATGGCAGCACTCTTTGTCTTTTTTGTGCAACCTTTGAAATGTGCTGCTCGTGGCCTATTGCATCATAATGTCTTTGAAATGCATTATTCTCTTTTGGCGACCCATGAAATCTGCGTGTCACAGGGTTCCTGGTGGCCCCGTCCCTGTGGATTCTTTGAGGGTTTTTGGTGGTGTTTGCTGATTGCTTGTATGCAAAAACAGCTCAATAATCGTGACAGGCTCTCAGGGAAAGATTGCTGCGTGCTGAAGTGTGCTCAGCTTCACAATATAGACGCTATACAAACTTACATCATCTTCAAGGGCAGCACAGTCATTAGATGTATAGAGGGATGAACGGCTCATCTCCTGGGATCATCCTGTGGTAATTACCTCAGCAGTTTGCCCACTATAATCTCAGCACTCAGTCCTGACATATGAATGTACACAATTACACCTGAAAATAGATATGTAAGGTCAACTGTGTACATTCTGCAGTCTTAGGGGCAAAGTATTGCAAAAATAATAATTGATTTCAAAGACTTCAGTCTGCCTGTCCTTCGCTGGTCTGTCAAACAGATAGTTCCAACCCAAACTCATGGGATTGGTTTTGGATGCTCAAAAAAAGAAATTTCTGAAACGTTTATATGTGTAAAGATATTTATATCTATAAATCTATGCTTTGTCTTGTGCATTTACTTCTTCCAAAACTTGGAAAAATTCTTTGAGTTTGAAATAATCATATAATGTCAATATCTGGCCTGTCATTACTTTTTATTTGTTTAACTTAACCTTTATTTATTTATTTATTTATTTTTCCTCTTATTTTACTTGGAAATTTGATTACAGATGATGAAATGTTTAATCTTGACTTATGAATTGACTTTAAAATTATACGATTGAGCTAAATTTTTATCAATAATCATTTTAAGTCAGTATTTTTTATTTGGACATTTTTGAGGGAAGACCAGACATAATGGCGGTTCTATTTTCTTAAATGATGTGAGATAAAAGTGTCCTTATAGTGTTTCTGCTGGTCGTTTCACAGGCACTTTGGGAGCTATTATGAACATCTCCAGTAAGCGCAAGTGGGATCAAAATAGCAGCCATTTCTCATAATGAGAGAGCTGGGGTCAGTGGTGAGGGGCTTCATTGTTCAGTGACATCTTTCTGAGCTGTTTCTGATTGAAAGGAATATCACAGGATCAATAAAGGTTAAGCTGTTATTGGCAGCATCTGTGACATTCTGCCAATTACCACTGAAAATAATTTCAACTCATCCATTCATTTGTGAAAACAAACAACTGTGTTTACTGGAATGCACTTAATGCAGAATCATGCAAATCTTATTATTTTTTTAAAGCACTTATTTGATATAAAAATGAGTATTGTTTGTATTTATAAAGTCATCTTAAAGGCCTTTTAGCAGTTTGACTACTTGTCTTGTTAACAAGTATAATGATTAATTACTGTGGCTATATTTTAAAACAGAGTGTATTTTGATGCAATGTCTTTTGCTTCATAGACTTCCTTTGCAAGTGCATTACTGTACACATGCATTTGTTTCTTTCTCAAACTGAGGCACAAGTCAAATTATTTTCTGTGCAAATCTACAGGATTCTGTCCATAAAGCTTAAGTTGTATTGATCCTGCAACATTACTGGAACAGACAGGCTAGTGCTTCCACAGTCCTGTACCTGTCAATGCAGATCACCCAACAACATGCATTATGACAGAGAGTTGTCAAGTGGTGGAGGCTGTGAGTGGTTATGACAGGCCACAAGCCATGCTTATGTCATGTTTATGTTTGTATTTATTGTAGAAGCTGTCATGTTAAGTGATGGCAGGTAAAACAGCACGCTCTCCTGCTGTGCTTCATAAAGTGGATGGTTGTTGCAAAGGCCACCGCGGTGGATGTGAAGGTAAACACCGGAAGATTGAGCAAACCGAATCTCAGCGGTTTCTTAGATAGATGTCCGTGGAATGATACTTGTGCCCATGTGTGGTGTTTTTCAGGATGAAACAGTGTTTACAATCCATTCTTCATCCATAATGTGCCATTTCTGAGTGAAACAGTATATTCAGTGATATCAAATGTAGGGAAGGACTTGGTTTTGTTCATCTGGAAATCATTGGATGGTATTATAAAAGTGGAGCTATGCGATCGGAAGGGATGGACTGATTATATGAAAGCCAATGATGATTTGTGCGCAATAAGACTAGGAACAGGTATTAAGAAAGTGAATAACATCATTTTGATTTGATTATGATTTAACATGTGGATGTTTTATTTCAGAGTGGTGCATGGCAGGTCTTTCTGATGGGTCATGGGCAGCAAAATAGGCTTATTATTATGGGAAAGCATTTACCATTTCATTTGTTGTGCATCCAGTCAATCTCTACTATGGTATTCTGGCGCAAATTCATTGTCACTAGGGAGAAGCCAGCCAAATTAGACTGATGCCAACATGAACAGGTTGCTTGACATCCTCTCATCCTACGCAAAGTGAAAGAAAACATGACCCAGACTAAATTAAATCTGAATATAGAGCATGCAACCATAGAGAGCCACTCATGTTAGTCATGTATACTGATGGGCCTATAGGATAGATGGATGGATGGATGGATGGATGGAACAATAGATAGAATGATGACTGGCTGGCTGGCTGGATAGATGGATGGATGGATGGATGGATGGATGGATGGATGGATGGATGGATGGATGGATGGATGGATGGAACAATAGATAGAATGATGACTGGCTGGCTGGCTGGATGGATGGATGGATGGATGGATGGATGGATGGATGGATGGATGGATGGAACAATAGATAGAATGATGACTGGCTGGCTGGCTGGATAGATGGATGGATGGATGGATGGAACAATAGATAGAATGATGACTGGCTGGCTGGCTGGCTGGATAGATGGATGGATGGATGGATGGATATATAGATCAATAGATATAATGATGGATGATAGAACAATAGATGATAGAACGATGAATGGATGGATGATAGAATGATAGATGGAGACAGAATGATAGATGATATAACAAGCACAACCGTGGATAGATAGCCGTAGATGGATAGATAGAATGATAGATGGAGAGAGGGATGGATGGAGAGATAAATGGATGAATGGATTGATTGATGGTTGAATGGATGGATATATAGAACAATAGATAGAATGATGGATGATATAATGATAGATATAACAATGAATGTATGGATGATAGGATGATAGATGGAGCGATAGAACGATAGATGGAGAGAGAATGATAGATGATACAATGATAGATAGAAAGGTAGATGGATAGATAGTATGATGGATGGATGGAATGGATGGATGGATGGATGGATGGATGGATGGATGGATGGAACAATAGATAGAATGATAGCTGGTTGGATGGATGGATGGATGGATAGATGGATGGATGGATGTAGAGGTAGATGGATGCATTGATTGATGGTTGAATGGATGGATATATAGATCAATAGATAGAATGATGGATGGATAGAATAATAGATGATAGAACGATGAATGGATGGATGATAGAATGATAGATGGAGACAGAATGATAGATGATATAACAATAAATAGAACAGTAGATGGATAGATAGAATGATGGATGGATAGATAGAAATGGTAGATGATAGAATGATAGATGGAGAGAGGGATGGATGGAGAGATAAATGGATGAATGGATTGATTGATGGTTGAATGGATGGATATATAGAACGATAGATGGAGAGATGGATGGATGGAGAGATAAATGGATGAAGAGAATGGATTATAACGATAGATGAACAATAAATGGATGGATGATGGATGGAACACTAGATAGAATTATGGCTGGCTGGCTGGCTGGATGGATGGATGGATGGATGGAAGCATGGAGATGGTAGATGGATGATTGATTGATGGTTGATGGATGGAATATAGATAATAGATAGAATGAGGTGGAGATAATAGATGATAGAACGATGAATGGATGGATGATAGAATGATAGATGGAGACAGAATGATAGATTATATAACAATAAATAGAACAGTAGATGATAGATAGAATGATGGATGATGGATGGATAGATAGAATGATAGATGTAGAGATGGATGGATGGAGAGATAAATGGATGAATGGATTGATTGATTGATGGTTATAGAACAATGATAGATGATAGATAGAGAGAATATAGAGGATAAATGATAGATGAAAGGTAATGATAGATGCATGATGGAGATGGATGATGGATGGATAGATAGAGGAAGAGGTGGATGGAGAGATAAATGGATGATGGATTGATTGATGGTTGGATGGATGGATATATAGAACAAAAGATCGAACAATAGATGATAGAACGATGAATGGATGGATGATAGGATAACAGACTGAGACAGAATGATAGATGATATAACAATAAATAGAACAGTAGATGGATAGATAGAATGATGGATGGATAGATAGAACGATAGATGGAGAGATGGATGGATGGAGAGATAAATGGATGAATGGATTGATTGATGGTTGATTGGATGGATATATAGAACATAGATAGAATGATAGATGGATATAATGATAGATAGAAAGGTAGATGGATAGATAGCATGATGGATGGATGGATGGATGGAACAATAGACAGAATGATGGATGGATGATTGTACAGTTCAGTTTTTATCACACAGCTCTAGTTCTGAATCTCTTGATGTCCAGAGAGTAAATCACCTTCTGAAATCGAAGCAGTGGAGAAGCTGCAGTATTTGACATCAATGGACTTTATTTCCACATTTTCACAACTCCTGAGTAGCGATTACAAGGAATGGCCTCCTTCTAAAAGTCATTTCCAGCTCCACCAGCGTCCTTCCCATCAGTCGCGATCAAACGACGCTTCTGTCACGTCTCTGTTTGCGTTTGAGTTTTTCCAGCCTGCTGAGGGACCGGGTTTTGTAATTGCTTCTTTAGAACAGGGGGAGAAAAATAAATAATCGTCTCTCCAAGGAAATACTTCAACACAGTTTCTGTACCAAGACTGATTCATTTCCACTCCGGGCCATTTATTTGACTGCCATAATATAGCGTCCAACCTGTCGCAATGAACAGGAAATGCCTCCATTACCCCAAATCACAGGCGTGAAGCTCAGAGGGACTATACACGAGCTGAGATGAGCCGAGATGAGCCGACAGATGCGCCGTGTTCCTATGCAGAGAGTCACACAGGAAAACATAAACAGATTGAATGAGCGATGAGCATTTGATCAACTTCAAGTGTTATCGTTTAAGAAGCAGATCGCAAACCGAATCGGGAGCTGTGTTTGTGCGCTCTGTTGTTAAGGTATATTAAGGAAAGTAGGCTCTGTCTCTTTGAGTGACATGAAGATAATGGTCCAGCTGGTGTGAAGTGACGGGGGGCTTTAAGACGCTTTAAGTCTAAGACTTTAGACCACAAATTGAGATGAAATTAATGGTTCGTTGACTGTGTACCAGGGGGCAAATGCACTACCATATCATTCTAGCTGCCTCAAGTTGTAATTTTGCACATCTGCTGGTTTTCGAGGGTCACTCGTTTATTCTTATATAATTCTAATGCAAAAGCACATTAGCGAAATGCATTAAAGTGCATCTAATGTAAAACTGGATCCTTTTAAAAGACGTTCATTGTGTTCTTCACATGCTGTGCATATGCTATTATATGCATTTTCTCTCCGGATGACATTGATTTATGGTACAATTTCCCATAATGTCACCAAACTTTCATATCTGATGCTGACAGAAATATGAATACAGCAGGTTAGGGTTTATGTCATGTGATAATGATTTTCATAAGGTGTTTGTGTGGATGTCAGTGTTTGCACCACAAAAAGAGAATGTTCTGTAGTATTTTATGCTGTATTTGTTCTATTATATTCTGTCAATCATTTGTCATCATCAAGGTCATATTACTGTATATAGATCAAAAGTGACATTATAGACATTAGAAATGTTACAGAATATTTCTATTTCAAATAAATTATTTCTTTTTAACTTTTCTACACGGTTAACAATCATAAATGTTCCTTGAGCAGCAAATCATCATATCAGAATGATTTCTGAAGGATCATGTGACACTGAAGACTGGAGTAATGATGCTGAAAATTCAGCTTTGATCACAGGAATAAATTACATTTTACTATATATTCACATAGAAAACAGGTATTTTAAATTGTAATAATATTTTGTGATTTTTACTGTATTTTTGATCAAATAAATTCAGCTTGGATCACAGGAATAAATTACAGTGAGTTCACTAAGTATTCACAAAAAATGGCTGGTTTAAATTTTAATAATATTTTGTGATTTTTGCTGTATTTTTAATCAAATAAATCCAGCTTTGATCACAGGAATAAATTAAAGTTTACTATATATTCACATAGAAAACAGCTATTTTGAATTGTAATAATATTTCACAATTTTACTGTATTTTTGATCAAATAAATTCAGCTTTGATCACAGGAATAAATTACACTTTACTATATATTTACATAGAAAACAGCTATTTTAAATTGTAATAATATTTTGTGATTTTTACTGTATTTTTGATCAAATAAATTCAGCTTGGATCACAGGAATAAATTACAGTTCACTAAGTATTCACATAGAGAACAGCTATTTTAAATTGTAATAATATTTCACAATTTTACTGTATTTTTGATCAAATAAATTCAGCTTTGATCATAGGAATAAATTACATTTTACTAAGTATTCACAAAAAATGACAAAAAATGGCTGGTTTAAATTGTAATAATATTTTGTGATTTTTACTGTATTTTAATCAAATAAATCCAGCTTTGATCACAGGAATAAATTACAGTTTACTATATATTCACATAGAAAACAGCTATTTTAAGTTGTAAAAATATTTCACAATTTTTACTGCATTTTTGATCAAATATATTAAAGTTGTACTGTAATTTTATTTTAGTATGCAGCATACTGTATATATTGATGTAGCAGGCTGTATTCAGTGACTATTCTAGTAATAAACATTCAAAAATGCATTTCAGAATGCAGAATTCCACATAAACTGTTCTGCTGGACATTATGCAGTATTTATAGTTACTAGTTTATAATCATAACTGATATATTTTAATCAGTGATCGTCAGCAGTATGAGTCTGAAACGGGTGGCGCAGAGAATCTGGGGATTGAAATGGAACTTTCTGACAGTGGCAGGTGCTCAGAGCGGATGTGTGCTGGTTTAAATCAAAGATAAGCGAGCTTAACATATCATATATCCAGACATGTGTCCCGCAGGATTAGAAATGTGTCAAAGCAGGAATATTAGTCGAACGTCAGATGGCTGGGAGATAAATAAGGACAGTCGACTGCATTCATATCTGTATCTTGATAGATTATCTGGCCTTTTTGTTTCTTGCACAAATTAATTTTTTAATTTTCATTATTTTTTGATGAAACGGTCTGATTTGCAGGTTGTAACCAGTAGAAATCCGTCAACTGGTCTTGAGTTTCGCATCTTCTCTTCGTCTCTCCTCAGAACTACAAAGCAGTTCTTGTGGGAATCCAGGAGTTCCTGCCAAAGGAATCCTGAATGGAACAAGCTTCAATGTGGGAGACAGAATCCGGTACCACTGTGTGTCTGGATACACCCTGGACGGCCACGCACAGCTGACCTGTGTCACCAGCACGTCTAATGTAGCCGTGTGGGACTTTCCTATTCCCATCTGCAGAGGTAAGAACGCTTGTGGAACGGTGCTGAGAAGCTCCTTTTCATTTTCTGGACACTTGATTTTTCGAGGCTGAGCTGTTATTAAAAGCGTTGCAGGGCAGTAATGCATTTAGACACGCTTAAAACGTCTGAATGTCATTGCATTAGATGATTAAATATCAATGCAATTGGTTTCTGGAAACAAATGATGCACAAGCTCTTCTCAGAACTAGATGTTTTGTAATGACATTTATCCAACAAGGACGGAGCGTTTGTAACTTAAAACAATATTGATATTTTTCAGCCGTTTTATGATGCTCAGTATATATTTTGATAATTGCGTATATGCTCTGAAATAATAAAAAAAAATGACATTTTCCCAAATAGATTCAAAATGCAATGTTTTTGTCTTCAAATGAATACAAGGAAGATTTATTAAACAATTTTTGATAAAACATTTTAATAAAATAAATGAATATTTTTTTTTAAATTAAAAAAAATATATTTTTTTGTGTGTGGATTAAGATAACAATACCTTATAGCAAACTAATTAAATAAATAATGAACAATAATCATAGTATTATTATTATTATTATTATTATTATTAACAACAACAACAATTACTATTATTATTATTATTATAAATAAATAAATAAATAAATGCATACATACATGCATACATACATGCATACACACATACATGCATACACGCATACATACATGCATATATACATACATATACATGCATACATGCACACATACATACATAATACATACATACATATATGCATGCATATATGCATACATGCACACATATATATACATACATACATACATTTTTTAATTTATGGTGCAAAAAAAAAAAAAAAAAAAAAAAAAAATCACTGAATCAGAGTTTTGAAACAATTCTTTGAAACAGCTTGAACTGATTCACAGAAATGAATCAAACTTCCCATGTTTTAAGAGACATCTCTTTCTTAAACTAATACCAAAAGCATCAGAAATATATTGTGAATATTGGATATTTCAGCCAGTGCTTAAACATCTGGTGTTTTGGTAATTTAGTGGATGTATGAAGTCAGTTGTCATCAAGTTCACACAGCAGAGTTAATCACGTTAACTATGAACATGTTCCACTGCAGTGTGACAACCACAAAGTGTCCAAATACTATTTTAAACTGCATTTCTTCATCATATAAAACCTGAAATACTTATTTTGAAGTGTTTTGCTTATGCTGTCTTTCTTTAAAATGCCACATGCTGTGATATTTTGTTATCTAATGCAATGGCTTTCAGACATTTAAGTAAGTATGGTTTAAGTGTCCAAACACTTTTTGGGTCACAGACTCTTTTATAAGCTGCGTTGTTTGCTCAAAAGTGAATCCGGCTACTTTGCTGTAAGCCCAGAATACTCTGGCTTTGGCTTTGATATATGCAGCTTTCATATTATTCTGTTTTGTTGAATTTCAAATGAACGCTGTTTTTAACTTGTATTGTGCTTAAAATTCTCTCTGCTTCTCATTTGTCTTTCTGGGATTGCTTTAGATATGCTGATTTATGAAATGTTCTGCAGTGCCTGCTGTAAATTCCTGCAGTTCTTTTGCATTAGTCTTCTTTTGCGTGGCACAATCAAACGTGAGTCGCCCCAGTGGGAAATGCCTCCGAAATACAGTTAATCATTTAGGTGTTGCTTTAATTATCAGCGTGAGAATCTTTGATGTGCACTCAGGTATTGTGGGTAGCATTTTACATTTTAGAATATGATGCATGATTGAACTGAATAAAGATAGAATATGCTGTCTCCCCAGGATATGTGAAAAATGAGTGCTGCTATATCATTTGTGCTTGATGAAAGATGAACATCGCTCAAAACTTATCGATGAAAGGTGCTTTTTGTGTAGAAAAGGCCTCATTAAGAAGCATTTAAACCAGCAAACATGTTTGATGTATTATAGCCTCTCATCTTCTTATTAGTTTTGCTTCTGTAGCTTCTAGCTGGTTGAATGAAGACAGAAACAGTGTTTGTGACTCACTATTTTGGTTATGAAATTCTCTTTAATTGGGTTGAAGTCTGCGTCGTCAAACTGGTTCAACTCTTTGATTTGAGTAAACTCAGAAGTTGCTAACACAGATAACAGTATATTTTCTTGGTGGAGGACCGATTGAGTTTTTGGCTGGTTGTTTAAATCCAAACAGTGACTTATATATGCCCCTGTATAGAAGTGATGCAGAAAACCATGCACTTGTTTGTCAGCTTCTACCTGGAGTGCTGTTTCAGCCCACATCTCCCTAAGAGATTCGTGAATTCCTTCGAGAATGATGCATAATGTTCTTTCAGCAACTTTTTGTTGAACTTGATTACTCATAAGCACTAAGAATGTTGCAATAAAGAAAATATGATCCTCAAGATGACCAGCTGTTGCAAAAAGTTTTCTAGCTCAACAAAGTTTTGGAAAATTTCAGGGAATTTTTACATTTTTAAAGATTTAGAAGGCTATTGCTCTGATAACAAGGATAAAAATAGCTGTGCATTATTCATTAAGTACTGTCATTTGCACTTTTATGCCATATATTCAGAGTTTCATATCCATCCATCTTTCTAACTGTCTGTTTGTCTCTGTCATTCCATCCATCCATCCATCCATCCATCCATCCTCTAACCGTTTGTCTGTCTGTCATTCCATCCATCCATCTATCCATTCATCCATCCGTCCATCCATCCATCTATCCATTCATCCATCTTTCTAACTGTTTGTTTGTCTGTCCGTCCATCCATCCATCCATCCATCCATCCATCCATCCATCCATCCATCCATCTAACTGTTTGTTTGTCATTCCATCCATCCATCCATCCATCCATCCATCCATCCATCCATCCATCCATTTAATTGTTTGTCTGTCTGTCATTCCATCCATCCATCTTTCTAACTGTCTGTTTGTCTCTCTGTCATTCCGTCCGTCCATCCATCCATACATCCATCTATCCATCCATCCATCCATCCATCCATCCATCCATCCATCCATCCATCCATCCATCCATCCATCCATCCATCCATCCATCCATCCGTCTGTTTGTTTGTCATTCCATCCGTCCATCCATCCATCCATCCATCCATCCATCCATCCATTTAATTGTTTGTCTGTCTGTCATTCCATCCATCCATCTTTCTAACTGTCTGTTTGTCTCTCTGTCATTCCGTCCGTCCATCCATCCATCCATCCATCCTTCTAACCGTTTTTCTGTCTGTCATTCCATCCATCCATCTATCCATTCATCCATCCATCCATCCATCTTTCTAACTGTTTGTTTGTCTGTCCGTCCATCCATCCATCCATCTTTCTAACTGTTTGTTTGTCTGTCCGTCCATCCATCCATCCATCCATCCATCCATCCATCCATCCATCCATCCCCAAAACCAGCAAAACAGGCTGGAAGACCAACTAACCACTCATATGCTGGTTTAATCAGCTATTTTCAGCCAGATAGTAGCACTGTGTTGCACTGCTAGCATGATTAGAATTCTAGCTTCATCATGAATGTCTTTTCAGAGGTTTAATTAATGTTACATCAAATATAACACATGAAAATTGGTTGGACGTTTATGTGATTCCGGATGATTCACAGGAGAGAATAACTAGTGCCAGCCCTGTCTTTCCGTCTCATTCAGTGAAACGAAAGACTCGTGGCCTTGTGCTACAGCCAAATCACTCAAACCAGGGATGAATCTGTATTACACGTTTTCTGACCCCGGGCTTTTTAGCACATGCTTTTTCATCTTCAGGCAAGGGAAATTGATCTTCTTTGATGAGGAAATCTGAGCCTGGAAGCTTGCCCCTTCTCGCCGCCCCCTCTGGATGTCATTAAAGCCAACTATATTGCTGGTAAATGCAAAGCACAGGGAGAAATGGCGCTTGAATGTGGCCTTGGATGGCTGCTTTGTGTTTATGCCACCTGAGAGGAAGACCTGTGACAAATGCAGCTCTTGGGAAGCCAAAATGTTCCAAGAATATCAGACCTGTTGGCTGCGCATTTCAGAAAATCAGCGTCCAGTCTTTTAATGTTTTAAAAACATTAAAGACACCATATTATGCTCTTTTACAAAGCCTTGATTTTATTTTTGGGCTCTACTAGAAGAGGTTTGCATGCAATATTTTCCTCATATTCTCTATTGCTGCAGCTTCTCTCTTCCCAGTCTGTCAGTAATGCTCTGTTTAGTTCAGGGCCTAAAATTAACACTGTCCAAGCACCTAATGCGAGTAAAAATCTGCAATGCAATGTTGTGAGAACATGAACGTGAACAAACGTGAATGATGCTCGGGGCGGTTGACTGTCTAGTGCTCCATCATCCCGAAAGTTTGAGAATTGCCAAATTAATTATTCAAGTGCAAGAAGATGTGAAAGAGAACTCGATTCGTGACTCGCTGTGTGGGAAGTTTTCTGCGCGCAAATCAATCATCGAAGCGTGTGCCCAGAAATGTGCGTCTCCAGACAGCGCTCAAATACTGAATTGAACTATCTTTCACATTGTCTTGTGCTTGAAAATGCCTGTATTGGCAAGTATCAGTGTAAACATAGTCAGTTATGTTTGAAGTGAACATAAACAGTTGAGAAAGAAAAGGCATGTGTATCAGTATATTTGGATCCGTGCATTCACTCTTAAAGTGACAGCAGCCTAATAAACCTGTCATTAATGTGAATCAAACAGCAAAAGCCAAAGAAGAATCAGTCCCTGCTCTTGACTTAATAACTTTAAGGATTAATCTAAAGTTTAATTTATGCACTGAAGTCTATGCAGTGTTATTTTACATTTGATGTACCTGAAATTTTGGCGTCATAACTTTTC
Organism: Megalobrama amblycephala; assembly: GCF_018812025.1. NCBI lineage: Eukaryota > Metazoa > Chordata > Actinopteri > Cypriniformes > Xenocyprididae > Megalobrama > Megalobrama amblycephala. Next base: position 40,564,994 of record NC_063056.1, read on the forward strand.
TGTTTCATGGCTGGTAAAAAATATTTATGGCCGGTCACTTGTCATTGGCAGGTGTGGCAAAAAGTTAGTTTTAAGCCCTGGTTTAGTTCCTGTCTCTATGAATGATGATTGGTCGGCTGGAGCAGTGTGTTGTGATTGGTGTTTGGGAAATGTCCCGCCACCATAACCGCCAGTTTCAACATACTACTAACTAACTCAACCAGATCACTTTAAACAGACATTCTATTAATGTTACTGGAATAACTTTGAGATAACAGAATGTTCAGAGAACATTCTCTGGGATGAGAGAATTTTAATAGAAACGTATATAAAACCAATTCTGTAGTAGATTAGCCATGGGGAAACATTGCTGCAATGCTTCTCCATCTTCCTCTCTGTTCTTCGGCCACTCAGAGAGGAGCGGGACCCTCAGAATGGGCAGATGGTCTTTTGATCCCATTTCCTCAGAGAAACTGCCCATTCTCTTGATGTAGGAGCTCATCCAAGAGTCCCCAGCAGCCCTCTTCGGCACACTTGAATGGCAGATATCTCCGAATCCAGATGGAACGAGCTAGATTGAGGGGACACACTCTCAAAAGCGTTCAAATTCTTGCTGTGCGAGCAGTTTCTGTGGTTTGACTGGCTGTCGGACATGTTTCCTCTAACTGTCGCCTGTCCATATCAACATCTCTGCTGGAGGAGCTCTGAATGGCGTGCTCTTTCTGACAGCTTAAAACCCCGAAGAACATGTCGAGATGTTTGCCTCGCTGTGACAGTTGTGTCTTGCAATGGCAAAGCGAGCTTATCTTATCTCTGCTTACCTCCTTGCTCATTTAGCAGCCAGTTCCAAAACTGAGTACATCAAACCCATTTTCACAGAGTAGCTGTTTGTCTCAGAAGCAATATCCCAACCATGAATGCTGAAATCCAGCATAAAAATGTAATGTATATAGTGGAAAGAACATTATCATTTCAAAGGCTTCTGAATTCAGGACCCACGGCTTCCAGTTGCAGTGCCTGCACCAAAGTTCATGCAGAAGCAGCTCTGCTTAAAATTTCATGGAAATTTGTGAGCATAAATATATGTATATATATATATATATATATATATATATATATATATATATATATATATATATATATATATATATATATATATATATATGTACGTATGTATGTATATTATAATAGATTTTGAACTTTGTCAGTTATCTATCTATCTATCTATCTATCTATCTATCTATCTATCTTACTGATTCTTGAGATAAGGGACAAAACATGTCCTACACACAAAAGCTCTCATGTTAAAAATAAATTAATTAATCAAAATAAAAATACTTAAAGTTACATCTAAAGTAAATCTGGATACTCAGGACATTCATTGCTTTTATTTTTAAATAATTTTGTTTATTTTGTTTGTTAAATCATTTTTTATTATTTAAATACATGCTCTATACTTGGAAACAGATGTAATTTAGCCTGTTCTCAGCATGAGGTCACAATGTAAAATTGCCAAACAAAGTGTTTAAAAATGCAACAAATTCAAATATATACATTTAATTTGAAAGGCAGAGCTCTGTAATATATTACACAATACAAAAACTAAGTCTTAAATTAAATTTTCCATAAAAAACAAAAAAAACTAAATGGTTATCAAAGTTGTGTCCTCACTTTCTGTCAACTCTTCTGTCAATTTCTATTTCCTGCTCATTGTGGATCTCACAGTAGGACACATAGTCCTAGAAGTTTTTTAAAAATATTTTTTTATATTTTATACAAACAATGTTGAAGTCTCTGCGGTCACAGCTTTAACATGTCAACTCTGTTATCCCGGTCTAATAGTTTCTGTAAATAGTTGGGGGATAAATCTTGGCATTTTTGATATGTTTATTAAGGCAGCTACAACTGAGAAAGAAAACAAAAGTTTACTGTACAATATGTGGTAAAGGTGGAAATTTTTTTAATTTTGTCAACTCCATCAGGTTTTATGTCTGATGGTTGACAAGTGCTCTCAAAAAGTCTATATAATGTGATTTAATGTTTTTTTTTGTTGTTGTTGTTTGTTTTTTTGCATATGGGGAATTCTTCTCATGTTGTTTTGTGATTCTATATATACTGTATATTTGGCCCCAGCTGGACCTTTGTCAACACCATCAGTTTTTGTCAGCTCCGTCAGTATTTGTCAACTCCATCAGTATTTGTCAACACTGTCAGTATTTGTCAACTTCATCAGTATTTGTCAACTCCATCAGTATTTGTCAACTCCGTCATTATGTGTCAACACCATCAGTATTTGTCAACATTGTCAGTATTTGTCAACTGCGTCATTGTGTCAACACCATCAGTTTTTGTCAACTCCATCACTATTTGTCAACATTGTCAGTATTTGTCAACTGCGTCATTGTGTCAACACCATCAGTTTTTGTCAACTCCATCAGTATTTGTCAACATTGTCAGTATTTGTCAACTGCGTCATTGTGTCAACACCATCAGTTTTTGTCAACTCCATCAGTATTTGTCAACTCTGTTATTTTTTGTCAACACAGTTTTTGTCAACTCCATCAGTATTTGTCAACTCTGTTATTTTTTTGTCAACACAGTTTTTGTCAACTCCATCGGTTTTTGTCAACTCCGCCAGTATTTGTCAACTCCATCAGTATTTGTCAACTCCATCGGTTTTTGTCAACTCCGTCAGTATTTGTCAACTCCATCACTATTTGTCAACTCCATCACTATTTGTCAACTCCGTCAGTATTTGTCAACTCCGTCAGTTTTTGTCAACTCCATCACTATTTGTCAACTCCATCACTTTTTGTCAACTCCGTCAGTATTTGTCAACTCCGTCAGTTTTTGTCAACTCCATCACTATTTGTCAACTCCATCACTTTTTGTCAACTCCGTCAGTATTTGTCAACTCCATCAGTATTTGTCAACTCCATCGGTTTTTGTCAACTCCGTCAGTATTTGTCAACTCCATCACTATTTGTCAACTCCATCACTTTTTGTCAACTCCGTCAGTATTTGTCAACTCCGTCAGTTTTTGTCAACACCGCCAGTATTTGTCGACACCATCAGTTTTTGTCAACACCGCCAGTTTTTGTCAACTCCATCAGTTTTTGTCAACTCCATCAGTATTTGTCAACTCCATCGGTTTTTGTCAACTCCATCAGTATTTGTCAACTCCATCACTATTTGTCAACTCCATCAGTATTTGTCAACTCCATCGGTTTTTGTCAACTCCATCAGTATTTGTCAACTCTGTCAGTTTTTGTCAACACCGCCAGTATTTGTCGACACCATCAGTTTTTGTCAACACCGCCAGTTTTTGTCAACCCCATCAGTTTTTGTCAACTCCATCGGTTTTTGTCAACTCCATCAGCATTTGTCGACACCATCAGTTTTGTCAACTCCATCAGTATTTGTCAACTCCATCAGTATTTGTCAACTCCAACAGTATTTGTCAACTCCGTCAGTATTTGTCAACTCCATCACTATTTGTCAACTCTATCAGTATTTGTCAACACCGCCAGTATTTGTCAACTCCGTCACTATTTGTCAACTCCATCACTATTTGTCAACTCTATCAGTATTTGTCAACTCCGTCAGTATTTGTCAACTCCATCACTATTTGTCAACTCTATCAGTATTTGTCAACTCCGTCAGTATTTGTCAACTCCGTCAGTATTTGTCAACTCCATCACTATTTGTCAACTCTATCAGTATTTGTCAACTCCGTCAGTATTTGTCAACTCCATCACTATTTGTCAACTCTATCAGTATTTGTCAACACCGCCAGTATTTGTCGACACCATCAGTTTTTGTCAACACCGCCAGTTTTTGTCAACTCCATCAGTATTTGTCAACTCCATCGGTTTTTGTCAACTCCGTCAGTATTTGTCGACACCATCAGTTTTTGTCAACTCCATCAGTATTTGTCAACTCCATCAGTATTTGTCAACTCCATCGGTATTTGTCAACTCCGTCAGTATTTGTCAACTCCATCACTATTTGTCAACTCCATCAGTATTTGTCAACTCCAACAGTATTTGTCAACTCCGTCAGTATTTGTCAACTCCATCACTATTTGTCAACTCTATCAGTATTTGTCAACTCCATCAGTATTTGTCAACTCCGTCAGTATTTGTCAACTCCATCACTATTTGTCAACTCTATCAGTATTTGTCAACTCCGTCAGTATTTGTCAACTCCGTCAGTATTTGTCAACTCCATCACTATTTGTCAACTCTATCAGTATTTGTCAACACCGCCAGTATTTGTCGACACCATCAGTTTTTGTCAACACCGCCAGTTTTTGTCAACTCCATCAGTATTTGTCAACTCCATCGGTTTTTGTCAACTCCGTCAGTATTTGTCGACACCATCAGTTTTTGTCAACTCCATCAGTATTTGTCAACTCCATCGGTATTTGTCAACTCCGTCAGTATTTGTCAACTCCATCACTATTTGTCAACTCCGTCAGTATTTGTCGACACCATCAGTTTTTGTCAACTCCGTCAGTATTTGTCGACACCATCAGTTTTTGTCAACTCCATCAGTATTTGTCAACTCCATCGGTATTTGTCAACTCCATCAGTATTTGTCAACTCCAACAGTATTTGTCAACTCCGTCAGTATTTGTCAACTCCATCACTATTTGTCAACTCCATCACTTTTTGTCAACTCCGTCAGTATTTGTCAACTCCGTCAGTTTTTGTCAACACCGCCAGTATTTGTCGACACCATCAGTTTTTGTCAACACCGCCAGTTTTTGTCAACTCCATCAGTTTTTGTCAACTCCATCAGTATTTGTCAACTCCATCGGTTTTTGTCAACTCCATCAGTATTTGTCAACTCCATCACTATTTGTCAACTCCATCAGTATTTGTCAACTCCATCGGTTTTTGTCAACTCCATCAGTATTTGTCAACTCTGTCAGTTTTTGTCAACACCGCCAGTATTTGTCGACACCATCAGTTTTTGTCAACACCGCCAGTTTTTGTCAACCCCATCAGTTTTTGTCAACTCCATCGGTTTTTGTCAACTCCATCAGCATTTGTCGACACCATCAGTTTTTGTCAACTCCATCAGTATTTGTCAACTCCATCAGTATTTGTCAACTCCAACAGTATTTGTCAACTCCGTCAGTATTTGTCAACTCCATCACTATTTGTCAACTCTATCAGTATTTGTCAACACCGCCAGTATTTGTCAACTCCGTCACTATTTGTCAACTCCATCACTATTTGTCAACTCTATCAGTATTTGTCAACTCCGTCAGTATTTGTCAACTCCATCACTATTTGTCAACTCTATCAGTATTTGTCAACTCCGTCAGTATTTGTCAACTCCGTCAGTATTTGTCAACTCCATCACTATTTGTCAACTCTATCAGTATTTGTCAACTCCGTCAGTATTTGTCAACTCCATCACTATTTGTCAACTCTATCAGTATTTGTCAACTCCGTCAGTATTTGTCAACTCCATCACTATTTGTCAACTCTATCAGTATTTGTCAACTCCGACAGTTTTTGTCAACTCTATCAGTATTTGTCAACTCCGACAGTTTTTGTCAACTCTATCAGTATTTGTCAACTCCATCACTATTTGTCAACTCTATCAGTATTTGTCAACTCCGACAGTTTTTGTCAACTCTGTCAGTATTTGTCAACTCCAACACTATTTGTCAACTCTATCACTATTTGTCAACTCTATCAGTATTTGTCAACTCCGTCAGTATTTGTCAACTCCGTCAGTATTTGTCAACTCCGTCAGTATTTGTCAACTCCATCACTATTTGTGAACTCTATCAGTATTTGTCAACTCCGTCAGTATTTGTCAACTCCATCACTATTTGTCAACTCCATCACTATTTGTCAACTCTATCACTATTTGTCAACTCTATCAGTATTTGTCAACTCCATCGCTATTTGTCAACTCTATCAGTATTTGTCAACTCCGTCAGTATTTGTCAACTCCATCACTATTTGTCAACTCCATCACTATTTGTCAACTCTATCAGTATTTGTCAACTCCGTCAGTATTTGTCAACTCCGTCAGTATTTGTCAACTCTATCAGTATTTGTCAACTCCATCACTATTTGTCAACTCTATCAGTATTTGTCAACTCCGACAGTTTTTGTCAACTCTATCAGTATTTGTCAACTCCATCACTATTTGTCAACTCCGTCAGTATTTGTCAACTCTATCAGTATTTGTCAACTCCATCACTATTTGTCAACTCTATCAGTTTTTGTCAACTCTGTCAGTTTTTGTCAACTCTGTCAGTTTTTGTCAACTCCGTCATTGTGTCAACTCCATCAGTTTTTGTCATTGCCGTCAGTATTTGTCAACTCTGACAGTTTTTGTCAACTCCATCAATATTTAACACAGTGAAGGTGTGAGGTTTTTGTTAATTTTGAAAGAAATGTCTTATTCTTTTTTTTTTTAATTCATTGTGTTAAAATATTAAAACATCAACTGAACTACCTAAGAACCTAAGAACATTGGTTATATATGTTTAATATTAAAAACTAGGTTAGATAATTAAGGAATTTAGGAACTGGATTGTTCATAATAACCCCAACCCAAGAAAAAAGCTTGAGTAGCTTTTAGCATTTTTTTGATGCTCATTTTGCCATTGATAAGTGACATAAGTGCTTTCTTTTCTCTTAAAGCAATGCAGGAAGGAGTTTTTAAAAAAATGAAGAATGGAAATGTACAATAAGAATCATGAAAAAGACATGGCTAAAGGCCATAATTTGGATATATTGTGCAATTTCATAGTGGTTTTCTCTCTTTTTAACTTTAACAGAAAACTTTGTAGTGCTAATGCAACAAAATCAAGATCATTAGATATATCTGTGTAGCCACAGAAAATGATGGGAAATGCAATTTGGTTGCACAAGCCTGCCGCTTCATTAACTGACTAAATGAACAGTATTTTCTGGTATGTTTTGAACAGTACACACAATATGAACAAAATAAATTGTATTGTATTGTCAACATTCACAATTAAAACTTAATTGAGCAACACCAGTTTTTTTTTCAAGCCCCCCCCCAAAAGATCCAGTTTTCCCACTCTAGCTATTTCCAACAAAGTTATTTTGCTTCTTCCATTTACAAGGTGTCTGTCTTGTGGAAGATAAAGCACCAAGAATCTCATATATTGCGATTATTGATTCCTTTATGTGCTCTGTAAGTGTGTCACAGGTGTGTGATTCAGCTGTCGAATGAACACCTGCGATGCAATCATAACACACTGTTCTTGCATGTAGACCGTGTGCTGAACTCTATATCCTACTACTAATGATAATGATTACCTGACGCTGGATGCACTGTGCAGGATTGCATAAATGGGAGTTTGGAAGAAAATTACACGCTTTATTTTTAAATTCATCCAACAGGAATTTAAACACTAACTGTCTGTCAATAGAGACATGCTTTTGTTGAAAGTTAACAAGAAGCAGCGTTCACAACCTTCATTCTAATATTATACATACATATAATACCTATGTATTAGTGGTGTAACAATGCATAAACATGACGGTTCTGTACATACCTCAGTATTGAAGTCACGGTTCAGTACAGCAGGTACAGTAAAGTAAATATAATGAATATATAAGCTAATATAGTGCATATATTTAGTGAAATTCTCTCTCTAGAGTTCATTTCTCTAGTGAACTAACATGCTGCGGACACTAAATGACTGACCTGAGGTAAATGTAATGCTACGTGAGATATTATTCTCAAGCTGTTTTATTGATTTCTTTCTGTGGTTGAAACACTGGTTGAGAGATTACATGTAAACATATGTTGTTATTCCTGTTGTGGCGGTTAGCAAACAGCATTGCATTACCGCACACCCCCTTCTGGATTGGAGTGTGAATCTTTTGTTCGTCGTCTGACTGTATGCACCGAAACGTGACGTTTGTACTGTGATGGTTCAGGACGAATACATGTACCATTACACCCCTAAGAGATAGGAGTGTGTATATATATATATATATATATATATATATATAATGTATGTAACAAGATATATTTTAAGGAAGTAAATGGATTTGATTTTGATTGCATGTTGATTTGAAGCGGTTTCTATTTTAATATTCATTTTGCGTAGAAATGCTACAGGCTTGACATGCTAATATGCATACTTCAGTTTTGGTGTTGATGCATATTTATAATCTGAGGCAGTTGATGTTTTTATAAAGTGGCCCCAAAAAGTATTTGGACATTGTCACACTTAAATGTCTGCAAACCAATTATGCTAGATCTCTTCTCAGAACTAACTTTATTTCATTTTTACACAGTGACTTTTAATGAAAAGTAAAGGCACACGGTCGTAAAATGATGCAATTCACTGCAGTTGAGTGTGGAAATACACTTTGCAGGTGGTGTAAAGCCAGGCAGGGCTAATATGAACGATAATGTAATCATATTCAACAGGGTTTGGGTTTATTCTCTAACATTCATCGAGGAGTGTTGAACTTTCAGTCTGATGAAAGAACAAAAACGACAGTTCATCCTTCAGAATAAAAGATAATGAGAATCCAAATGAAGTCTTGAAAAGCAACATTAATCCCTCATAGTGTGATGTTTCTTCTTCTGGGCTCTGCTTTAATGAGTGAGGATAAGGGATGTACCGATCTATTATCCAGCACCTTTCATGTTCCCATCACATCAGCCTACATTAGATTCAGCAAATGCCTTGAATTCACTGCCTCTTCTGCATAGCCTCAGTTTCAGACAGCACAGCTCTGGACCGTCCACAGACCGCTCTCTCTCTCTCTCTCTCTCTCTCTCTCTCTCTCTCTCTCTCTGTGTAATCCATTTTGCAGACAAAACCGAAAAATGGACTTTTTTTTGATCTGGCAAGCTCTAATCTGATTGGCTGGCTTTATGCAGCTTCCAGGAGTGAGTCTGGAATGAAATAATAGCTGTTTCCATCCAAAGTTGCAAATTTAACTTGTGCACAAAATTGGACTGTAAGTTAAAATATTCACGAATAAAGCAGTGTTTCCATCCCATGTGTTCAAGAGAGCAAAATCATCACTTCCTGGGAAATTGCTGCAAAATGAATAAATGGAAGTTGCTTCAATCAGGCTCATCATAAATGAGTTGGTCTCAGAGCGTCAGACGAAACACAATAAACGCTGTCATGTGATCTTGCGTTCGGATGCTGGTGTTTGGGAACACAATCGTGTGAGACGCTTCTGGAGGGAATTAAACCAAATCATTCTGATGGACAGACTTTGGACTCAAACCAACATTTGGGATGCTGCGATGCGATTGGTCCGCTGGTTATTCCAGTTATCCAATCACAGCCTCTTCTGAGACAAAGTCCTGTTTTTGAGGGATTCATTTATTCAGTAAATGTGTTTCCATCACAGTTTACTGTATGCACGTCGTCTTCTCGGATAAAAATGCATTCGCCTCAATTGAGCCAATAAGTTTTTATGCACGTTTTTAGAATTTATTTGCATCTTCGCAGCAATTTTTTATGCAATATCCTAAAATAGGTGGATGGAAACATAGCTAAAGTTGTGTTTACAAGTTACCGGGTTGACACAGCAAGCTTTTGACTCTAAAATAATTATTAGAAGCATGAAAATAGATAGTATTGTTGGCAGTTAATTCTGAATGAACTAGATTTTATTTAGAAAACTTAAAAAAAACAAAACAAATAAATTTAAAATAAATTTTATTTTATTTTCTGTATTATGTCTAATGAAAAGTACTGATCTGAAGTTTTAAATACTTTTGGATGATCAGAAATCTATGCATATATTCCGATATTTTCTGTATAACGGTTTGTGGAGATTACCCTACCATAATTTATCATTACGGAAGGAATAATTGACGGCCATCCAATGAATTATTATTAGAAAAAATATTACAACAACGGCTGCATGGAAGAAATGTAAATAATTTATCATATTAAATTTCATCATTTATCATTAAAGTGCCCCTATTATGCTATTTAAAGCTTCCCAATTTTGTTTTGGAGTCTTTATTTGTTGTACACTTTGATCTTTACAACTTTGCAGAGCTTCTTACATTCACAAACAGATTTATTACACACTACATGAAAGGAAGTATTTGAAAAAGCATAATTTAGCACTTTATTTATTTATTTATTTTTTCTCTCCGGTCTGTTCTTGTGGTATAATCTACTTCAGTTCATATTTCCCTAAACAAATAGATTAGTGCCTTTATACAGTATGTTGGTCAGATGGTCTCTTCCTGTCAAAGTGGACAGTTCTTAACTAACATAAGCTGCTGTGTGAACGAGGCCTTTTGCTGTTTAGTCAAAAATTTTGTTTACGTGCAACTCCCCACTGCACTGCAAACATGTTACATTCCCTGCATCTTAGGCGCCTGTGCAGATCTAGACCCTCGTGCGGCTGGAACTCATTCGTTATTTTCTCCTTGCATGAGCTGTCGAGAGAGTCCTGTGATAAAGCATGAGTTTGCCTAAAATAGCTTTTTAGGCCAGAAATGCCAACATATAAGGCAATTTACAGCTTAGGGAACGTGGACTGCCAGCACACATTAATAGATATGAAGCCCAAGCTTTCAAAATTTTAGTAATGGATGTTTCACTGCTTTGAAGCATCAAATGCACCTGCTGTCTGCTGGATTCGTAATGAACGAGATGTGCATTGCTACATGTGCATTTAAAACGCAATATTTAAATACGCATAATGAAATTTACAAATCGGGAATCATATCTCTCACTGTCGGAAATAACTCTAGTATGACTGTTATCACTCTTTATTTTGTTCAGACTCTTTAAAGTAATAGTTCATTGTGAATGAGAGTTCAGAGCTTTGGCAGAGGGGAAGATTTTCACTGAATAACAATTACATTTAAAGGAATAGTTCACCCAAAATTGAAAATGATCATTATTTATTATATGGGCCATTCTACAGAATTGGTGCAAACTGCTGTCCCACAACCAAAAAACACATTTAAAAGCATTTATGTATTCAAATTTTAGATGTTTACTAAGATCTTTCTATTATCTATGGAAGAGGATTAGGGCCAAGCAATAATAAAAAAAAAAAAACCATCTCGAGATTAAAGTTGTTAAATTTCGAGAAAAAAGTCGAGATAAAATGTTGAGAATAAACTCATTAAATTACGAGAAAAAACTCGTTAAATTTTGAGAAAAAAGTCGAGATAAAATGTTGAGAATAAAGACATTAAATTACGAGAAAAAAGTTGTTAAATTATGAGAACAAATTCGTTAAATTATGAGAAAAATGTTGTTAAATTTCGAGAAAAAAGTCGAGATAAAATGTTGAGAATAAAGTCATTAAATTACGAGAATAAAGTAATTAAATTACGAGAAAAAAAGTAGTTAAATTACGAGAACAAATTTGTTAAATTACGAGAAAAATGTCATTAAATTTCGAGAAAAAAGTCGAGATAAAATGTTGAGAATAAAGTCATTAAATTACGAGAAAAGTTGTTAAATTACGAGAACAAATTCGTTAAATTACGAGAAAAATGTCGTTAAATTTCGAGAAAAAAGTCGAGATAAAATGTTGAGAATAAAGTCATTAAATTACGAGAATAAAGTCATTAAATTACGAGAAAAAAGTTGTTAAATTACAAGAACAAATTCGTTAAATTACGAGAAAAAAATCGTTAAATTTCGAGAAAAAAGTCGAGATAAAATGTTGAGAATAAAGTCATTAAATTACGAGAATAAAGTTGTTAAATTACGAGAACAAATTCATTAAATTACGAGAATAAATTCGTTAATTACGAGAACAAATTCGTTAATGAGAAAAATGTCTTTATTAAAATGTTGAGAATAAAGTCTTAAATTACAAATAAAGTCAATTTATCTCGACTTTTTTCTCGAAATGTAACGAGTTTTTTCTCGAAATTTAACAACTTTAATCTCGAGATTTTATTTTTTTATTATTGCTTGGCCCTAATCCTCTTCCGTAATTATCTGTTGAATCCCACAATAATTAAAATATCAGAAAGCTTAATAAATATAAAATCATCATTTATTAGGTACTTTTAATTGGGAGGTGTTTGTCCCGAACCCTAACCCCTACATTCCAACTTCTGAAAATGATATTGAAATATTTTTTTGCAATTTTTTCCATTGTTGTTTTTAAAAATTTATTTTTGATTTCTTTGAAAAAAAGTGAAGTTAAAAAAATTAAAAAAAATCATTTTCCCACATTTTCATGTCACTACCGAAACAGTGTGTGTTTAAGTCATTGTCTGAGACTGATTTTAACACACTTCTACATTTCTGATCAGGAAATATTCCTGTGTTCCTCCTCTCACAGCCTCTCTTTCACAGCAGATAGATCATCATTAAATGTGTTCAGAAGTCTGAAAATCTGTGTGGAGCTTTAAGGAATGTCACTAACAAACACCTTTTTCGCAATTAAGCAAACTTTTTTGGGTGTTATTCCATAAAATTTAGTTTTTGTGTGTGTTCAACTGTGCTAGATAACCATGTGCTGATCAGCATCTTTGAGCGGCTCAAAAGTATCGAAAATTGTCACAACCGAAACTTCACCACATGTTTCGGTCGTGACTGTTTCGGTAGTGACAAAAGGGACACATAATCATTTATTTGGGGGAAATAAACACAATTTTAGTACAGTTATGCAAATCATTAGTATTTTAATATGTTTTAGTATGTGAGTTAAATCCTGTCATGTGATGTGTCACTACCAACACATTACTGTCATGACCGAAACATGTTTTGTCAAAAATAAAGTATATTGAATGATCAACTAAGATGTTATTATAGTGTTTGATTCAAACTAATGAATCCTTCACTTTGAAATCAGTTTGATAAACTTTATGCCTTTTACAAAGAAAGATTGGATTCAAAATACAGCAAATCTAATAAATTACATTTATACAATTCATACAATTGAAATATTGATAAAATTGCAAAAAATATATTTACGTAAGGTAGATGTAAACACAATCTTAATAGGTCAATTTGACCCTTCTTATTAAATTATTATTTATGATTGTGTTTCGGTAGTGACAAATTTGGGGAGAGGAAAAATATTCCAAAACTTTCTAAAAATACAATATGAGAATTAACTGTACAATTAATAGAAATGTGTACCTTGGATATTATATAATTTGCATACATACAAAATTTGTGGAAAAAGACATTTTTTCAAGAGGTTTCCAACTCTGACCCTGAACCAGTTCTGTAGAATGGCACATATATATGTCATTCCAAACTGGTTTGACTTACTTTACTGCAGAAAACTCATCAAAACAACATTGGACCCCACTGACTTTCATTGTATGGACAACAAAACAGACTTTTTTTTCATTTTGTGTTCCACAGAAGAAAGAAAGTCATACCGGTTTGGAGGATAAATAAATGACTGCAGAATAATTCTGTTTTTCACATTAAGCTATTATATCTTCAGAAGAAGGCTTGCAATACTTGCTGTATTGTGCTTTTGTGAAGCTTGACAGCTCGCTATGAGTGATTGTTTCATGTAAAATAGCTTCAGAGTTTCTATTTTTGCATTGTATGAAAATCACAATCACATATGGAGTTGAAAAATGACATGAGAGCAATGCAATGATCCATTTAATCCGTCATACCCTGAAAATCAAATGCATTTTTTTGCATACCACTTGCGTGTGCAAGATGTTGCATTAGCTGATGTCCTGTTGATATGTGTTTTAAATATAAAAAACTCTTCATTAAGTGCAAGTGTTTTGATAAGATGCTTTCCTCTTATCCTGCATGAAGCTAATTAGATTAATTATCTGACACTGTCTCTGTTTTCAAGCCAGACTCGGGCTGCATAATTAAATGTTGATTTTAGTTTTGTTTTCGAAAAATAAATGCTTGCAAAACCCATATAATACTCATTAAAACAATCTTTCTGTTCCTCAGAACATAACCAGCAATTAGTGCGATCAACCTGATGTACAATAATGGCTCTTATCGCTGATTATTTGGTTTGTTGGCAGACAACAATCTAATCCAGTGTTGGCCAAGTACGCAAAAAGACACCCAGATTCGTTTTGGGGGAGTTTCGCCCTCACTGTGTGATGCTCATCTTCTGCCATAATCATAATGTCAATAATTCAATGATTCAAGTCAAATCAAGTCAGTTTTATTTGGAAAGCTCTTTTCATAATGCAATATTGTTTCACTGAAAATAATGTCTTCAGTTCACACGTGTTGTGTTACACTATATAGATGATATTTGTTAACGCTGTGTGTGTGTTTGTCCACCAGCGGAGGACACGTGTGGCGGGACCTTCCGAGGCTCCAGTGGCAGCATCTCCAGTCCAGACTTTCAGAAGGACTATCAGAGCAGTGGTGAATGTACGTGGACCATCCTCGCTGATCCAGGAGACACCATCTCACTGGTCTTCACTGAATTCCAGATGGACAGCAAACTCGACTCTTTGGAAGTTGAGGGATCCGATCCACCAACAATATGGTGAGAAGCGTGCTGGATTGTTACGGCATTATAATTGTTATGATTGCTGCTTTCTGTGATCGGTTGTTGTTCTATAATGAGTGTTAAACTGTATAATCATCCAAGGCCAGTAGTTTCCTTCATATCTGTGCTAGTTTCATCTTTCTTGTGTCTCTCCACAGCCTCTTTCTTCTCACATGATTTAAAAAAAATAATAATTCGTTCATTCATTCATGCATTCATTCATGCATTCATTCATGCATTCATTCATTCATTCATTCATGCATTCATTCATGCATTCATTCATTCATGCATTCATTCATGCATTCATTCATGATTTCATGCATTCATTCATGCATTCATTCGTTCATTCATTCATTCATTCATTCGTTAATTCATTCATGCATTTGCATTCATGCATTCAGTCATGCATTCATTCATTCATCCATTCATGCATTCATTCATTCATTCATTCATTCGTTCATTCATTCATGAATTGATTTATTAATTCATTAATTCATTAATTCATTCATTCATTCGTTCATTCATTCATTCGTTCATTCATTCATGCATTTGCATTCATGCATTCATTCATTCATTCATTCATTCATGCATTCATTCATTCATGCATTCATGCATTCATTCATTCATTCATTCATGCATTCATTCATTCAATGTATGATTTTATAAGTTGTTAGAAAAAAATACACTATACACCCTATATATAAATAAAATATGTTATTTATGAATTCAATTTTATTTTATGTGTTATATTATGTTATGTTATATTATATATTTTATGTGTTTATATATATATATATATATATATATATATATATATATATATATATAGTTTTTTTTAATTATTTATTGAAAATACCCTCTCTCTCTCTCTCTCTCTCTCTCTATAAAATCTGTTTAAAAAAAAATCAGTATTTTTAATTTATATATTCATTATTTATTTTCTTTTAACTATAAATACCCTAAATACCCAATATATAAATAAAATAAGGTATTTATTTATTTAATGTTTGATTTTATGTGTTGATATATAAATAAATTGGGAAATAAATTGTTTATTTGTTTATGTATTTATTTATTTATGCAGATAATTCATAACATAAAACACATTGTGTAACCATGTTTATGAGTTTGGTTTCTTTTACCTTCCGCATAGTTTTTGAGGATGAGGACATGTTACACAATCTGTCCAAGTTGGAATTGGTATAATTTGAATAGTTGCAGGTGAATTTGCACCAAAATAGCTTGTTTGATTGGATGCACAGCCTTGGGCATTGTCAACAAAAGTTGTGGGAAGGGTTTTCTTTTCCTTTCTATGTCGTTATCCTAACTATACATGATTACATGCTTAATTGCATTGTATTATTTGCATTTCATTGTTTTTCCCTGCTGTCCACAGCCACCCACCACTTGAGAACCACTGAAGTAAACTCAAATCAATGTTTCATGTACATTTATTTATTTGATATATAGCTGCATAATTAGAACGATAATGCACCTTTGTCCTTTTGCGTGTTTTTCCCTTCCCACACAATGGGTCAGTCATTTCTAGTTATTTCTGCATAGAGCATCATTCAGAATTAATGAATGCACTGATAAGATTCAACCACTTAATTTCAAAGTGTGGAAATGATTTTCTGTATGACAATTGAAGGAAAGGGAATGTGCAATTTATGTGTTAGATTGTCCAAAGAAGCTACTCAGAAGGTGCCAAAACTTCTATCAAACCTCTGAAATGACATTGTGAGCTTGTGAGAATGATATGAAACAAGAATAGATGCCTTTAACTTGATTCGATGCAGCCTGCATGACTCTGCAAATCCAAAGATTTCAGTCTTGGCACAGGAAAGCAGCGCCGCACTGAACGAATCCTCCCGTTACACTCAACTGCTGAAGCTGAAACCACAACCAAACACTGGAAACGCATGCTAAGAGCGCAGGAACAAGATATTGTGAGCAGTCTTCTGCCGTGATGTTGTGACCTTGCTTGTCGTTTGCTTTATTGATTCGCTTAAGTCATTTCTATAAGCGACATGACAAATGAAGCCAAGTTTTGTTCGAGCAGGATGAACTTCTCCCCTCTAATACTGTTCAAGCCAAACAAACAAATCAATGGTTTTGCCAGAATGACCTTTATGTAATTCTACCATACTTCCCGTGTGTGTTTGGAAAGGGCAAAAACAACAATCTTGTAAGTTACAAATCACTCCGAGAAAGGAGCCATTTCTCTCGCTCTCCACTGGTGAAAGAGCGCTCTGTGTTGGGAAAAGTCTGTTGTTTCTTTTTATCTTGATGGAACGTGTTACAGGACTTAAAAGGGACCCCTTTCACAAGATGTAATATAATCCCCAGAATGTGTCTGTGAAGTTTCAGCTCAAAATCCCCCACAGATCATTTATTATAGATTGTCAAATTTGCCCCTCTTTGGGTGTGAGCAAAAACACGCCGTTTTTGTGTGTGTCCCTTTAAATGCAAATGAGCTGCTGCTCCCGCCCCCTTTCCAAAAGAGGGCGGAGCTTTAACAGTTCAACAACAACAAAGCTGGAGAATCTCACGCAGCCAAAATGATGACGGTGTTCAGCCTTACATTGTTCAAACCAGAGTCGACACTGATGGAGAGACTCAGGAAGAAGTTACAACTTTTAGACATTTCTGAACGGTTAGTGGATAAATTGATGTAGTTGCTGTGGAGTTGATTCAACTCATCCACTAGCATGTGCCGTCATGTTCATATTTTGTGTTGAATTGACCCTCGTTTGTGAAGCAGTCCGGCGTAAAATGACGGCATGTCAACAACACTCTACTACAACAACTCTTCCTCTTCTCTAAAGCAGCCCAACATGGCCCCGCCCCCTTTGTTGAGTGTTCTCGGGGGCGGGGGTTTATGTAAATATTAGGGTTTGTGATGTCACTAACCCAGGATAAAACTCATTGTAGTCCTTACCAGCCGTTTGTTGTAGTCCTTAAAAGAAAATATCTCCCTTTGCATTGAACTTTGAGCGTCGTAACTTTGCAGATGTTGTTTATGCTCAAACAGCAACATTACACACTAACTAAAGTCAAATCATAATCAACCACCCCTTTAAAGGTGCAGAAATCATGTTCATGGATGCGATTATTAACGTTACTGTAGTATGAAGCAGAGCAGGAACGAGTGTTGTGGAGCTGAACGAGGAGCTGGAGCGATTGATCAGCACACGCCTCACGAACAGCGGGACTTTTATTATGACACAGTCGCCGGCGCCGCTTCCGCTTTTCCGGTCATGAGTATGAGGTAACGCAGCTCTGTTTATCATATTAGATACATTTGAGAGTGTTGAAAATGATGTTATAACGTTACTCTGTGCGTTCACTCGGCGGCTGCTGTGAGACACTGTTACACACTGCAGTAAGATAGATCGATTTTACAATATCATATTAAATGCTGGATGATTGTGTTGATAAATGGCATGCAATTAATTTTAAAACGTATTGTATGATGGAGAAAATGCTGTATTACTGTTACTAAAAATTAAA